>NC_084595.1:1700366-1875366 GCF_033807715.1 Cololabis saira | reverse complement strand
GGTTGTCCTGAGGGTTGTCCTGAGGGTTGTCCTGAGGGTTGTCCACATGTCCTGAGGGTTGTCCTGAGGGTTGTCCACATGTCCTGAGGGTTGTCCTGAGGGTTGTCCTGAGGGTTGTCCACATGTCCTGAGGGTTGTCCTGAGGGTTGTCCACATGTCCTGAGGGTCGTCCACATGTCCTGAGGGTTGTCCTGAGGGTTGTCCTGAGGGTTGTCCTGAGGGTTGTCCTGAGGGTTGTCCACATGTTCTGAGGGTTGTCCTGAGGGTTGTCCACATGTCCTGAGGGTTGTCCTGAGGGTCGTCCACATGTCCTGAGGGTTGTCCTGAGGGTTGTCCTGAGGGTTGTCCTGAGGGTTGTCCTGAGGGTTGTCCACATGTCCTGAGGGTTGTCCTGAGGGTTGTCCACATGTCCTGAGGGTTGTCCTGAGGGTTGTCCTGAGGGTTGTCCACATGTCCTGAGGATTGTCCTGAGGGTTGTCCACATGTCATGAGGGTTGTCCACATGTCCTGAGGTTGTCCTGAGGGTTGTCCACATGTCCTGAGGGTTGTCCTGAGGGTTGTCCACATGTCCTGAGGGTTGTCCTGAGGGTTGTCCACATGTCCTGAGGATTGTCCTGAGTGTTGTCCACATGTCCTGAGGGTTGTCCTGAGGGTTGTCCACAAGTCCTGAGGGTTGTCCTGAAGGTTGTCCTGAGGATTGTCCTGAGGGTTGTCCACATGTCCTGAGGATTGTCCACAAGTCCTGAGGATTGTCCTGAGGGTTGTCCACATGTCCTGAGGGTTGTCCACATGTCCTGAGGGTTGTCCACATGTCCTGAGGGTTGTCCACATGTCCTGAGGGTTGTCCTGAGGATTGTCCACATGTCCTGAGGATTGTCCTGAGGGTTGTCCACATGTCCTGAGGGTTGTCCACATGTCCTGAGGATTGTCCACATGTCCTGAGGGTTGTCCTGAGGGTTGTCCTGAGGATTGTCCACATGTCCTGAGGGTTGTCCACATGTCCTGAGGGTTGTCCACATGTCCTGAGGGTTGTCCACATGTCCTGAGGGTTGTCCTGAGGATGGTCCACATGTCCTGAGGGTTGTTCACATGTCCTGAGGGTTGTCCACATGTCCTGAGAATTGTCCACATGTCCTGAGGATTGTCCTCATGTCCTGAGGGTTGTCCACATGTCCTGAGGGTTGTCCACATGTCCTGAGAATTGTCCACATGTCCTGAGGATTGTCTTCATGTCCTGAGGGTTGTCCACATGTCCTGTGGATTGTCCTGAGAATTGTCCACATGTCCTGAGAATTGTCCTCATGTCCTGAGGGTTGTCCACATGTCCTGAGGGTTGTCCACATGTCCTGAGGGTTGTCCACATGTTCTGAGGGTTGTCCACATGTCCTGAGGGTTGTCCTGAGGGTTGTCCACATGTCCTGAGGATTGTCCACATGTTCTGAGGGCTGTCCACATGTCCTGTGGATTGTCCTGAGGGTTGTCCACATGTCCTGTGGATTGTCCTGAGGGTTGTCCACATGTCCTGAGGATTGTCCACATGTCCTGAGGGTTGTCCACATGTCCTGAGAATTGTCCTAAGGGTTGTCCACATGTCCCGAGGGTTGTCCTGAGGGTTGTCCTGAGGGTTGTCCTGAGGATTGTCCACATGTCCTGAGGGTTGTCCACATGTCCTGAGGGTTGTCCTGAGGGTTGTCCACATGTCCTGAGGGTTGTCCTGAGGGTTGTCCAAATGTCCTGAGGGTTGTCCACATGTCCTGAGGATTGTCCTGAAGGTTGTCCTGAGGGTTGTCCTGAGGATTGTCCACATGTCCTGAGGGTTGTCCACATGTCCTGAGGGTTGTCCTGAGGATTGTCCTGAGGATTGTCCACATGTCTTGAGGATTGTCCACATGTCCTAAGGATTGTCCACATGTTCTGAGGGTTGTCCACATGTCCTAAGGATTGTCCACATGTTCTGAGGGTTGTCCACATGTCCTGAGGGTTGTCCATATGTCCTGAGGATTGTCCTGAGGGTTGTCCACATGTCGTGAGGGTTGTCCTGAGGGTTGTCCACATGTCCTGAGGGTTGTCCACATGTCCTGAGGATTGTCCACATGTCCTGAGGGTTGTCCACATGTCCTGAGGATTGTCCACATGGATGTTAAAATCACCAACAATGTGTTGTGCCACATAGGGGTGCTTTTCCAGTTATCAAAAGGTTATTAATAATTTTATTCAACAATTATTAATAATTAATAAAGTAGACTATTTATCAAATTGAATTATCAAAATGATTTAATCCTCGTGGCACCACCTAGATTTCTAGGAAAAATGATAACTTTCACAGCGAAAATCAGTCTCAAAAATAGATATTATTCTGCAGAATAAAAAATCTTACTTTTATCACTTACATAATAACGGTTGAAGGCACAGTTTGGCACTAGCTTTGTCAAACAGCCATTGTGACCAGGATTTGTGCAAAACAACACAAACGACTTCTCATTAAAATCAATCAGAATTTATTTACATACGGGTACCAAGTAGATGTAAAAGCGATACCCCAAATAAATCATGATGGTACACTACGATAAACATAAAATCATCACTACTAAGAATAAAACAACAACAACAATAATACAAATGAAACCTTAACTGCATGAATGGAAAAATAAAATCAAAACAGTAAACACGTGATATAAAACTTCCGATATTCTGTGTTTCAAAACGACTTGGCTGCACGTGGTATTTAAAGATGGCGGCGTCCTCGTCACACCACGTGCAATCAGACAGGATCACGGTGTTTAAACCGTGATCAACTGGCGAAGTATTTTCATCAAACATAAATTTAGCTCTGAACTGCTCTAGATTACACTGATCAACTCAGGACTCAAAAACCTCACGCCTCCTCTGGGTCTCCGGGTGCTGATCAGGGTTTCTGCCCGGGGTTCTTTCGGTCCGAGCTTTCAGTCCAAACCGCACGCTTGGTCTTGTAGTTTTCGGGGACAAGGCGGCCATTTTAGGAGGCACATTAAAGCTGATTTCGAGCCGGTATTAAAGTTGAATACACACATTCACAAAATGTTCATAAACATTCATAAGAGTTCACATGACCACATGAAGTCGCACAACAAATGATTCCACGGTTAAATCAGCACAGATCACAGACAGCAGTTCACTCAAATCATCAGAGAAGTTTCATAGTATTTGCATCAAACATCGAGTCCTTGTCACTCCGAGTCTTGGGGGAATGATTTCATCATCCTTTAAAGTCTATGTTGTCCAGGTCTATCTTGAGAGGGATGAGGGATTTCCACTTTTGCTCTTTGCCATCAGAGAGACCGCACAGGGATCTCTTGGATTTAGTCCTGCAGCTTTAGTATTTGGTTGTGTGGTGGGTCGTCCTCTTCAGCTTCTCAAGGGAAAATGGTGGACGGAAACATCTCACACTGAGCACAATGTGCTACATTATGTCAGTAGTTTCCAGGAGCGTCTCCATCATGCATGTCAGTTGGCACAAGAGCTGTTGTGTTGTGATATGACATAGATGTAGACGATCGGAAGCCCATTGCTACCAGACTGGACGCAACAGGGTCACTGGTCCAGCTGACTGCCAGACTCATCTTTGGTTTTATTAGGTTGGCTGGAGTCTTCTCCTGCCAAGAAGACCTGCAGGTCCAAACGTGTGCCTGTTGGAGCAGGAAACATCTAAAACATGCAGGGCAGCGACCCTTGAGGGCCAGAGTTGGGAAACACTCGTCTGTAACCCATTTCAGATTTCTGGATGTTCCTGAGTTTGTTCAAGTCCATCTGATTCTCTGTCAATAATTCAGATTTTAAAACTTAATTTATGATGATTTCTTTCTTTAAGGTAAAAAAGTGGTTGAAGGGCACTTTGAGGAATTTGAAATCCAGTGAGCTGAAGGAATTCAAGGATTTCCTGAATGACGCAAAAGAATCAGAGGATGGTTTCAAACCGATCGAACTGTGTTATCTGGAAAAGGCGGACATATTGGACACAGTAAATGTGATGATGGAGAGGTACTCCTCAAAGACCAAAGAGGTGGCCGAGACGATTCTAAAGAAGATCAAAAGTGATAAAGGTATGTTGTAGAGAAGTAAAAAAACACAAAAACCATCTTACTATGAAGATTTTATCCTGTTTAAACAATAACTGATAATAATATGTTTCATTTCATTCCAGTCTCTCCAGCTGATGTAACAGGTAAATGGTCCCAGTCCCTGATGGGGCTCTGGCTTTCCTCAGTTTCAGGAGGAAGTAGAGGCGCTCTTGAGCCTTCGTGGCCGTGATGCCGTGTTGGTGTCCCAGGAGAGGTGACGTGCACACCCAGGAACTTGGTTCTGCACCATTGATAGAAACAAGAGCAACAAGAAACAAGTGCTGGGAGTGAGCTCTCCTGAAGTCCACAACAATCTCTCTTGTCCACATTCAGAGAGATTGTTGTGTATGCACCACATGGTGGCTAACCTCACTACTGTTGTCTGGTCCACATGGTTTAGTTTAGTTTATTTTAGTTGGGGGACCGGGACCGCAGGCCAGAACGCAGCTCCCGAGGCTCCAGCCTGCAAACATGCACAGAAGAAAAAAAAGGGGGGCCGGCACAAGAAACTACAGGAACGATGGACAAAAATGATAGTTATGAGATATTTATAATAAATAAAAATGGTAATGGAGAAGAGAGGAAGGGAAAAGGAGAGGAGAAGAAGGGTGAGAGGCACCGCCCAGTGGATCATGTCGGTCCCCCCTGCAGCATAGGCCTATAGCAGCATATCTACCACCAAGCTATATTTGAGACTAACTATTATAGTCTTGTTCTATAGCTGCAACTATGACTACTGACTCTAACACACTAGAGTTTACACTACCTAGAGATTTACCAACACCAGCTAGAGGTTTACTAAACACTAACTATAGGCTTTACTAAACAGAAAGGTTTTAAGTTTAGTTTTAAAGGTGGAGGTGGTGTCAGCCTCCTTGACCCAGATTCGAAGTTGGTTCCATAGTAATGGTGCCTGATAGCAGAACGCCCGCCCTCCAAATCTACATTTAGATACTCTAGGAACTACGAGTAAACCTGGACTCTGAGGGCCTGATTTACTAAAGGTTTGCATGCGTAAAAACCTGTGCAAACTTGACAGCACCCGCAAACCAATGTGCGAGCTGATCTACTAACGGCGTGCAAAGACGACTGCGTCTCTGAAATCCGCAGAATAGTGCACGCAATCCATTTAGTACTTTTGCCCTGATGAATAATCAATATGGGGCGTAACCGCCAGAGAGCGCTAAATACTGGGAGGGGAAGATGCAAATAGGTTAATTTACCACACACAATGAGATTTACCAAGCCTGAAAGTCGTTGCGCGTATTGTGATTGCATCTGTATTTAATAAGTTGGAAAGGAAGGTGCTAATCTGCTGCTGCTGTTATTGTGGCAAGGAGGCGACATCCAAAATCAAATAATACGCAGAGAGAGAGTCTTTATTCTGCTGCATGCTATTTTAAAAATGGTTGCACAAGTTTTATTAAAGGCCACTTTTTCTTTAGTTCTTCGCCTTATATCTTGCCACCTTCTCTTATTGTGCCCCCCTCCACTCGCCCACAAGCAGGCCAAGCCTTTGTGCCAAAACTTTGTATTTTATTGATTATTTATCTTTTTGAACGTGAAATCATCCTTCGTAAATTACAATTAATTAAAACCCGTGCTTATTAATCACAAAACACAGGTTAAACATCATGACCAAATCCGCTCCGACCCGGTGTGTCAGGATCAGCGCAGACAGACTGCAGCTTCGCCTGAATTATGGTTCTGCGTTAAATCGATGGCGTAGCCTTCGGCGTAGGGTCGCGGTGCGGTGTGCGTCGCTGCGTAGCCTACGCCGTCGGTTCTGCGTTAGTGTAACGCGGAACCATAAATCAGCCTTTAGTGTGCGCTCTGTGCGCTGTTCTGAACACTTCTCTTCTCTTCTTTCGGCCATATGATGGCCCCGTCTGTCACACATTTACTGTCAGTGTTTGCTATATAATATATAATATTTGCAATATACTGTGGACATCTGAATAAAAACTTAACTCATAAATAGATTGAATCAAAGCGCTCTCCAGCTCTGTGTCTGATTGTCTTTTTCTCCTCAGATCATGCCGAGCACCGCGGGGTCACGTAAACCCGACCAATTAAATATTAAAATCAAATTCAGTCCTGTGGCCCGTTTTTCGATTTCGTATTTTTGATCTGTGCCTAAAATTGAAATATGAAAAACCAGCTGTTTTTCCGTTTTTTGTGTTATAATAAAAAACTAATAACAACATAACCAGTCACTTTTTCATGTTTTGGTTTTTGATTGGCAATTGAAAATGGAAAGAACGAATGATACACGGATTCATCCAGACTCTCCATGGCGCAAAGTTTGCGCTCGCAAACCGTAAGACGCAACACCTCATTTAAATACTACAGTTTGCACATGTTATCAATTGCGCACGCAATCTTAGTTGATCACCCGCAAACCACGCAACAACAGCATGCGCAAACTTTTTCAGTGCACACGCAATTTAGTACTCTTTATTTAGGATCTTAGTAAATCGGGCCCTGAGAGCGGAGAGCTCTGCCAGGAACATAAGGCACTATCAAATCTTGTAAATACTGCGGAGCTAAGCCGTGTTGGGCTTTATATGCAATTAATACAATTTTAAATTGGATTCTGAATTTTACAGGTAGCCACTGGAGCGACGCTAACACTGGAGAGACGTGGTCTCTCCTGCTGATTCCTGTCAGCACTCGTGCTGCTGCATTCTGGATCAGCTGGAGCCTATTCAGCAAATTACTTGGACATCCTGCTAACAAAACATTACAGTAATCCAGTCTAGAAGATACAAACGCATGAACTAGTTTTTCTGCATCACTCTGCGAGAGGATGTTTCTAATTTTTGCAATATTACCGAGATGGAAAAACGCTATTTTACAAACCTGATTAACATATGGTTTAAACGACAAATCCTGATGGAAAATAACACCAAGGTTTCTCACAGTTGCACTGGAAGCCATCGCAACACCATCTAATCCCTTCCTAAGATGCTCTGGACCAAGAATGATAACCTCTGTTTTATCTGAATTTCGAAGCAAGAAATTTCTGGACATCCAGTCCTTGATGTCCCTAAGACATGCCTGAAGTTTAACTAACGGTTCTGTTTCATCCGGCTTCATAGACAAATAGAGCTGCGTATCATCAGCATAACAATGAAAGTGTATGCCGTGATTCTGGATTATACTTCCCAATGGCTGCATGTATAAACTGAACAAGATTGGCCCTAGCACTGAACCCTGCGGAACACCATAACAGACCCTTGACTGTTCTGAAGAAACCTCATGTACATGAACAAACTGGAACCTGTCAGATAGGTATGATTTAAACCAACATAGAGCTGTCCCTTTAATCCCAACAACGTGCTCTAACCTGTGCAGTAAAATGCCATGATCTATAGTGTCAAAAGCAGCACTGAGGTCCAGTAGAACCAGTATGGACACTAATCCCTTATCTGAGGTCCAGTAGAACCAGTATGGACACTAATCCCTTATCTGAGGTCCACTAGAACCAGTATGGAAACTAATCCCTTATCTGAGGCCATAAGAAGGTCATTGGTGACTGGAACCAGTGCTGTCTCTGTGCTATGATAGATTCTGAACCCTGACTGAAAGACTTCAAACAGATCATTTCTATACAAATAGTCACATAACTGGATTTAAACTGCCTTTTCCAGAATTTTAGATACAAATCGAAGGTTGGAAATTGGCCTATAATTAGCTAAGGTGTCTGGGTCAAGGGAAGGTTTTTTAAGTAAAGGTTTAAATACTGACACTTTGAAAACCTGTGGTACATATCCTAAACTTAGGGATAGGTTAATTTGGTCCAGTATTGTCGTACCAATAAGAGAAAAAACATATTTGAATATTGGAGTCGGGATGGGGTCTAACATACATGTGGTTGACTTAGCTCTTTTAACGAGTGAAGTCAGCTCAGGGAGGTCTATAGGATCAAAACAGTCTAGAGGCAAGTCAGAGCCTAGGGAAGTCGCTAAAGCTGAAGAAACACCTACAACCGGCTGGTTGATTTCTTCTCTAATTCTCGCGATTTTACTGTTAAAGAAGCTCATAAAGTCCTCACTACTGAGAGCTGCAGGAATGCACGGCTCAACAGAGTTGTGACTCTTTGTCAGCCTGGCTACAGTGCTGAACAGAAAACGTGGGTTACTTTTGTTATCCTCTATCAACGTTGAATAATAAGCTGTTCTGGCTTTGCGAATGTCTTTTTTATATACTATTATAATATCTTTCCATTCACGATAGGAGTCTACAGACTTACAAGAGTACCACTTCCTTTCCATTTTACGCACGCTTTGTTTCAACATGTGAATATTTGAATTATACCAGGGAGTTAAGCTCCTGTGGCTCGAAACCCTCCTTTTCAAAGGAGCAACTTCATCTAAAGCTGAATGCAACAGATCAGCAGTGTTACTAACAAGAAAATCAACATCAACATCAGAGGTAGAACCCGGGTCACTGGCCTCTATTGCTTCAGTAGAGGCTTCACTATTTTCCACTGTCGCAAGATGAGCTATGGCCTCCTTAAATTTAGCAATAGCTTCATCAGACAAACATCTGCTAAAATAATACCTCCTATTTTGCACTTCAACATCGACAATATTAAATTCAAACGTTATTAAATAATGGTCGGATAAAAGGGAGTTTACAGGTGCCCCCAACAGATCATGAGTTTCAACACCGTAGGTGAGAACGAGATCGAGAGTATGATCAAAACAGTGCGTCGGTTTGTCCACTTTTTGTCATATACCCATTGATTCTAGAAGAGAATTGAAAGCTAATTAAGATTATCACTTTCAACATCCATATGAATATTAAAATCACCCACTATGATGAATGTATCTGTACTGATCAATAATCCAGAAAGGAAATCTGAAAATTCAGACAAAAACTCTAGATAAGCACCAGCAGGGGGCCGGTACACTACCACTAACACAACTGGCTTCTCTGATTTCCAGCTCGGAAATTTCAGACTAAGCGTGAGGGTTTCAAATGTATTATAATTGCACTTAGGTTCAGTTTTTGTTTGGAGACTGGAGTTATAAATTGCTGCGACTCCTCCGCCTCGGCCCGTGTTTCTAGGAATGTGATGATTAAAATAGCCGGGCAGAGTCGATTCATTCAAACTAACATACTCTTCCTCCTGTAACCATGTTTCTGTTAAGCAGAAAACATAACTCCTAAGGTGCAGAGTAGAGGTATAAAGTGTGTGGTGTATGGGACTGCGGACTTGAGAAAAGAAACAAAACAAAAAAAAAAAAAAAAAAAAAAGATGGGGGGATGTAGGTGGAATGAGGTTGCAGCAATGCACGACCTCACTCCTGTAGTCCGTTTCGTACCCGTTGCTGATGAGACCCACCAAAGTCGTGTCATCTGCAAACTTGATGAGGAGGTTGGAGTTGTATCTCGCTGTGCAGTCATGGGTGAACAGGGTGAAGACGAGGGGGCTAAAAACACATCCTTTGGGCGCCCACGTGTTCACAGTGACGGTGCTGGATGTGTTGCTGGCGACCCGTACTGCCTGTGGTCTCCTGGTCAGGAAGTCCAGGAGCCAGTTGCACAGCGAGGTGCTGAGTCCCAGCTGGTCCAGTTTGTAGTCTGATGTAGTGTCATTTGTTGTCCAAGGAGTGCACGTTGGCCAAAATGAGGTGGGAATTTGCTTGCTTGTGTAGTTTAGCTGCTAGCCTGGTTGGTTCTGCCTATGCCAAACAGAAACTCACGGCTGTATGTGCACCTTTGGACTTTGTAAACGCGATAAGGATGGACAGGAACACTTTTACAACACTTTGACCAACAAAGGAAAACACATATTCAGTACGAACTTTCCACATTTGTTCTCAAACATTTGGTCCGGTCAGCCGGTTTCTCTAACTACTTGGCTTGAGAACCTGACAAATCTTTGTTTGCTTTCTTTTTTCCTTTTCGCATAAAAAGTTGGACAGTAGTGCGGCAACTTCGTAGAAACAATTTGGAGTGGAAAAGGTATTTTTCTCTGGGAAGACAAGGGAATAGTCGCTTGTCTCCAGCCCACAAGCTCCATCTCCAGCATATTTCTACTCATGAATTTACCATTCCTCCTCTTTATGTGTCCAAACCATCTCCCACTTTCTTCCCTTACTTGATCTCCACGATTTTGGACTGTAAACACATCTACTGTATGCTAATCAAATGCTGATGGAGCTGCAGAACTGTCAGGAATGTTCATATGTTATTTGGGTAAAAACACCTGAAATGGCGATGCTGAGGCAGATTTGACCAGTTTTTATTTACATTTATATTAACACCCACCTACGCATTACTGCAGACAAGTCTCTGGTCACACCTTGCTTAGGAAGGTGTCTAAGAACACAATTAAGGATCTGAGGTGTTCCTCCATCCTCCAGACTTCTGAGCTACCAACCTGATGTGCTCTGATAGCAACTGTGGGGACCAATTCCACTCCAAGTCTTAAACCTGGACTTTCCACTTCAACCCACAACCCATCATGGCTCTCCTGCTAACATTTTGGTACTAGAAACCCAGAAGTTCTTGTCACTTCCACGTCCTGAATGTTCAGAGGTGTTGTAAAAGCAATTAACTCAATATTGGAAAGCTCGGCGTAAAGTTACAGCTGATCAGCGGATGTTCAGATCTTGATTGTTTTTAGAATTAAGTTGTTGAGTGAAGTTCATGAAACACTAAATCTCTGTCTTTACGTTCTTTCATTAAGATATGTTAAAGTCTAAGCTGAAGAACAAGAACCAGCATGTGTCTGAGGGGATTGCTAAAGCAGGAGAGACAACCCTTCTGGATCAGATCTACACGGAGCTCTACATCACAGAGGGAGGGAATGGAGAAGTCAACAAAGAACATGAAGTCAGACAGATTGAAGCAGCTTCCAGGAAACCAGACAGAGCAGAAACAGCCATCAGACAGGAAGACATCTTTAAACCCCCACCTGGAAGAGATAAACGAATCAGAACGGTGATGACAAAGGGAGTGGCCGGCATCGGGAAAACATTCCTAACACAAAAGTTCAGTCTGAACTGGGCTGAAGGCAGAACCAACCAGGACATCCAGTTCCTGCTTCCATTCACCTTCAGACAGCTGAATGTGCTGAGAGAGAGAAAGTTCAGCTTGGTGGAACTAGTTCATCGATTCTTCACTGAAACCAAAGGAATCTGCAGCTTTAAAGGGATCAAGGTCGCGTTCATCTTTGACGGTCTGGATGAGAGTCGACTTCCTCTGGACTTCCACAACAATGAGGACATGACTGATGTTACAGAGTCCACCTCAGTGGACGTGCTGCTGACAAACCTCATCATGGGGAACCTGCTTCCTTCTGCTCATCTCTGGATCACCACACGACCCGCAGCAGCCAATCAGATCCCTCCTGAGTGTGTCACCATGGTGACGGAGGTCAGAGGGTTCACTAACCCCCAGAAGGAGGAATATTTCAGGAAGAGGTTCAGAGATGAGGAGCAGACCAGCAAGATCATCTCCCACATCAAGACATCACGGAGCCTCCACATCATGTGCCACATCCCAGTCTTCTGCTGGATCACTGCTACGGTCCTGGAGAACGTCCTGGAGAACGTCCTGGAGAACGTCCTGGAGAACGTCCTGGAAACCAGAGAGGGAGGGGGGCTGCCCAAGACCCTGACTGAGATGTACATCCACTTCCTGGTGGTCCAGGCCAAACTGAAGAAGGTCAAGTATGACGGAGGAGCTGCGACGGATCCACACTGGAGTCCAGAGAGCAGGAAGATGGTGGAGTCTCTGGGAAAACTGGCTTTTGAGCAGCTGCAGAAAGGAAACCTGATCTTCTATGAACCAGACCTGAGAGAGTGTGGCATCGATGTCAGAGAGGCTTCAGTGTACTCAGGTGTGTTCACCCAGATCTTTATAAAGGAGTGCAACCTGTACCAGAACCAGGTCTTCTGCTTCATCCATCTGAGTGTTCAGGAGTTTCTGGCTGCTCTTCATGTCCATCAGACCTTCATCAAGTCTGGAGGCAACCTGCTGGAGGAACAAAAGTGGTTCTTCGGATGGTGGTTTAAAACAAGAGCCGTGCCTGACCTCTACCAGAGTGCTGTGGACAAGGCCTTACAGAGTCCAAACGGACACCTGGACTTGTTCCTGCGCTTCCTCCTGGGTCTTTCACTGGAGACCAATCAGAACCTCCTACGAGGTTTGGTGGAACCAAAACAAAGAAGTTCACAGAACAATCAGAACCTCCTACAACGTCTGTTGGAACCAAAACAAAGAAGTTCACAGAACAATCAGGGAACAGTTGAATACATCAAGAAGAAAATCAGTGAGGATCTGTCTACAGAGAGAAGCATCAACCTGTTCCACTGTCTGAATGAACTGAACGATGGTTCTCTGGTGGAGGAGGTCCAACAGTCCCTGAGGTCTGGACGTCTCTCCAGAGATAAACTGTCTCCTGCCCAGTCGTCGGCTCTGGTCTTCATCTTAATGTCATCAGGAGAAGATCTGGAGGAGTTTGACCTGAAGAAGTTCTCACGTTCAGAGGAGGCTCTACGGAGGCTGCTGCCGGTGTTCAAAGCCTCCAAGAAAGCTGTGTAAGGACGAACACGGACACATCTGTTTTAGTTGCAATCACATGTTCTTGGAGGAAACCAGTTAAATTCACTGTTCAACTAAATTCAGGTTCATGTGGGACCAGTTCTCCTCAATGGTTCATCTCAGGAAACTTTACATGTAGACAAGAGAAATTTAATGATAACTATGATCAATATTTATTGATTATTATTTGAAATAATCAGCATTCATTGATATTATATCCTACATTTCTTTGTTAAATGACATAATCAACTTTTAAATAATCTCATAATCGCTCTTTAATCTTCTCTGTAGGTTGAGTGGCTGTAACCTCTCAGGGAACATCTGTCCACTTCTGTCCTCAGTTCTCAGCTCTCAGTCCTCCAGTCTGACAGAACTGGATCTGAGTAACAACGACCTGCAGGATTCTGGACTGGAGCAGCTGTGTCCTGGACTGGAGAGTCCACACTGTCACCTGGAGTCTCTCAGGTCAGAATCCACCAAGTGTCCAACTGGTGACCGTTACAACTGTTTGTTTGGTTGTTTTATTAGATCCCCGTTAGCTGCTGACCTTTCACAGCAGTTTCTCTGGGGTCTCGTCAGAATCATCAGCTTAATTACAACATTATCATTAATTAAAATACATAAACATACATGCTCACAACTCAGAGACAACAGACACTAGGACACCTCCTAAAAGTAAAAAAAAACATTATAATCAGCACAATGGCATTATGAATCTACATTTCCTCTTTTGAAAGTCAGGATTTACATTTTCTCATCACACTCTCAAACAAAATATTAAGAAAAATCAAATGAATAGCTCAATTTATTCCATTCCATTTTTCAACAACACAACAACTTTCTGGACAGTGTGAGATAGAACAAACGATCATGTGTTGTCCACATTTTAACACCCCACCCCCTTCAGCAAAACTACACACAAACACAAAATAAATAGATGAAAAGGAAACAGTGTCAACACAATAAACATATTAATAGCTCAATTCATAACAGTCCATTTATTCTCCTGAGTATACAAAAATAACTTGAGCTTCTTCTTAAAGGTTATCATATTATCTAAAGTCCAAAGGTCTGGTAATTCACCCCACACCAACATCGCTCTGGGATTCTTCTGTTTTAAGTTACTTCTACGTGGAGGCAACAGAAAACAACCTGTTGATGTTAGCCTCGACAAGTGACTGTGTGTGGGACAAAAATGATAATCTTCTGTAGAATGTTTCTGGTGTTTTAGTCATAACTACTTTATTGATTAATCCCATCAATGAATATTGCCTCCTACATTCTCCACTTCACCAGGATGGATGGGTATTCATTACGTCCAGTGGTCTGATAAAGTTGCTTAATGACTCAGCCAGCTGCTTTGTTCTGATTTACCTGCAGCCTGGCCAGGTTACGTTTGGTTGTACTGGACCAAATCACAGAGCAATAATCCACATTTGACAAGACCGATGAGTGTATCACCTGTTTAATCAAATCGATAGACAGAAACTTCCTGCAGTGTTTAATCACAGCTGTACCTCTACCCATCTCTGCACTGTTTGGTAAACTTGTCTATTCCAGGACATTTGACTCTACAACATCCACTAATACCTTCACTTCTGTTACTTTCTCTATCACTACATCACCTGTAGTAAAGCACAGCACAGGGTAATTTCTTAATAAATGTTTTAGACCTAAAACACTACACTTTCTCTTCATCTGATTCAGAACTCGTTTGTTTCTTATCATCCATTTTTATGTTAATTTTAATTCCACTCTTCAAATCTCAGTTAAATCAGTAGGCACATTTGCCGGTGTATAAACTTTTGAATCGTCAGCATACATTGCAAAGGTGGCATGATTTAGAATAAACAGTAAATCATTGATGAATATTGAAAATAAAAGCGGACCCAAAGACCTCCCTTGGGGAACCCCACAGCTCACGCTCTCAGCTTGGAATCACTACCATTAAAGTATCCACTGCTTTTCCTATCAGATAAATAACTCTTACCACGTGGAATAGCTGTTGATTCAAAACTATAGCAGCGTAACTTATTCAATAACCCAATCATCCGTCATTAGATCAAGTGTCGCAGCTGTGGAGTCGCCTTTCTTGTATGAATGTTGATATTCTGAATTTAACGCATTTTTCAAAATCCTGTACAACGTCCTGACACTAAATGACGGTTTTGTTGTGTTCCAGTCAGGTTTCCGGCCACATCACAGCACTGAGACAGCCGTAGTAAAGGTCCTTAATGATATCCACTCCAATACTGGCAACATTTTGGTCTTAGTCTTCATGGATCTCAGTGCTGCTTTCAACACAATCAACAAGAACATCTTGATAGACAGGTTGAAGAACTGGGTGGGACTTTCTAGCACAGCTCTAACCTGGTTTCAGACCTATCTAAAAGACAAAGAATATTTTGTGTCTTTAGGTAACTACATATCAGAGTTAACACAAATAACATGTGGAGTTCCTCAAGGTTCAATTCTGGGGTCTCTTTTGTTTAATATTGACATGCTCTCACTTGCTCAAATTATGAAAAAGAAAAAAATGTGCTACCATGACTATGCAGATGACACCCCAATCTATATATGCATCTCACCTAGAGACTATAATCCAATTAAAAAAAATGATCAAATGCATTGATTGCATTAAAAATTGGATGTGTCACGATTTAATTCAGTTAATTGAAGATAAAAACATAATCGCGTTTGGAACCAAGTGAATGTCGGCATTCAGCTTCAAGTAGTGAAGCTAAAAACCAAATATCCAACCCATCAGGGAGTGGTTCTGACTCAGACCTGAACAGCCACATTAAGACAGTAGTGAAGTCAGTTATCACTTAACAGCTTCCATCATGATCACAGCGGCCAAACAAACCGTAACCACAGCTGCTACACATGACGCTGGTGACGTTTCTGTCCATAATGAGACGTTCTGAAGTCTGTCTGTTTCTCTCCGTTTACAAGCAAACGTGAAGACAGAGGTTTTAAAAATCTCCACTTTGGCCAGAGTTTTCAGGAATGATGGTTTTTGGAGACTTTGAGCTTTGTTTTCCTGTAAACGAACGGCTAAAACTCATGAAAACAGCAGCGTTGTTGCTGCGTGTAAACAAGGCCTCAGACCTGGACAGGTTGGACTGACGGCTACAGGTGGAGCGTCAAAGTGATCGTCCTGACAGGAAGTGTCTTAGATCCTCCCGTGTGGGTTTAATTCAGAAATGTCCTTTAATCAAGCAGATCATTAGTTGTTCAAGCAAAGACTTTTCAAGTGCAAGCGATACAGAACCTGATGTTTAGTTTCACACAGACTTCAGAATTTGTTAAATTAGTCTGATAAATATACAGAATTCAATCATTCTTATCTTTAACTAAAAGTAAGATATTAACTGATAAACTCAGTTGTAAAATAATTATTAGGTGTTTGCAACTCAAGTCAAATTATAAATGACACATTACTAAAAGTAAAGTATTTTAATATGTTCTGCTCTCAGAAAACATGATTTTAACTCTTTATAACATACAAGGATCATTATGATAAAAACCTCAGGAATCCTGCATAAATGATATAAAACTGGACACATGATATAAAGTCCAGCAGTTCTCCACAGATCCATTCTGGTGTTAATAATTGTTGCTAGATCAGCTTCTGATCTCTAAACTGCTGCTTTGAACAATATTTGAGCATCAACACTAATCAAAAGGATTGGTGTGTATGTTGGTGTTTTCATCTTAATCTAGTGTCAGACTTGGACCAGAAAAGCTCAGGATGTTCAGTAAAGGTGAACATGTCAGAGGAACAACCAGGAACCCACATCATGGATGTAACAAAACTGTAAAACCTGTTTTATAAAGTCCAGATACGGTGGTGACCCACATGGACCTGATGACAAAGTTGATATTTGAAGAAACTCTTCTCTGATGAGACTGGAACATGTTTTACTTTTTGTTCAGGTTGCTGAACTGCAGTTTGTCAGAGATCAGCTGTTCTTCTCTGGTCTCAGCTCTGAAGTCCAACCCCTCCCATCTGAAACATCTGCACCTGAGTCACAACCAGAACCTGCAGGATTCAGGAGTGAAACATCTGAGTGGATTTCTGGAGAGTCCAGACTGCAGACTGGAGACTCTGAGGTCAGACATGTTTTAGTTGTGTGTTCAGATGAATCTGATGTGAAAGTTGTGTTGACACTAACCTGCAGACATCAGGCTAATCTTCTACTGATCCACACTGACCATCTGACTGCTCTGAGTTCTTCTTCTCTGCTTTAGTTTCATCTTAAAGTTGCTCTTCTGATTTATGACACAAAACTAAACATGTGAATGTGTCAGACAGGAACAAATGAAGAACCAGAGATGTGTCTGAATCCAGAATAAAACATCTTCACAAACATGAATTAACTTTACAGCTAATACGTTCAGAAATGTCATCCAGATGTTAATAAACTGAGAGAGTCTGACAGACAATAGTGGACAGAATGAATGTGTAGTCGTCCAATATATGAGTTATAGAGCTCATTTACTAAATAACTTCTTACTGTGGATGAAATCAGTCAAACCAACGTAGGCTTCCTTTGACTAACATTACATTTCATTTTAACAAATACAAATTTACCAAATATAAAACTCTAAACATGGAAAACATCTCTTTCTAGGTTTTTACTATCATGTCTTAATATGTCTGTTTGGATCATTTCATCCAGGTGAAATCAAGACATAAGGTGCAACAAATAATGTCTTTTTACGGTTTTCAGTGTGTAAAACTAAATATAAATACATTCAACTCAATTAAATTCAATTTTATTTATATAGCGTCTAATACAACATATGTTGTCTCTAGACGCTTTCCATATGAACATAAACATAAACATAAACCCCCAAGAAATTATTACATAAACAATGGCAGGTAAAAACTCCCCTAGTGGGAGAAAAGCCTTAAGCCAAACAGTGGCAAGAAAAACTCCCCTTTAGGAGGAAGAAACCTTGAGCAGGACCTGGACCAGGACCAGGAGCAGGCTCATTTCATTTCATTTCATTCTTTATTTCATTCAAAAAACAAAACAATTCAATACAAACACAAATACAAATGTTCCTAACTTATGAATGAAAAGGGAGCAGAGAGAAGAAGAATCTTATCTGATCTGCCCCTTTCACAAATAACACAAATTAAAAATAATAATAAAAAAAACAACAACTAAGTGAATAAAAACAACTAAAATAAAATTACAATAACATTAAAATAAAATTACCACCGCCTACGGGTATGTCAATCAAACTCAACATTTTTCATTATATTTCCTTAACATACAGGCTTTAATTGTTCTTTTGAATGTAATCTTTGATTTGGATTCTTTGTTTTCTTTGTTCAGATTGTTCCATAAATTGATTCCTTTCACAGAAACACAACATTCCATCAATATTGTCCTGCATCTTGGTTTTATAAAAATCTCTGTTCCTTTTAAGTTATACTTGCTTTTTCTTTTTTCAAATCTTTTCCGAATGTTGATTGGTAAAGTTTTTTTATGAGCTTTAAACATAATTTGCAGAATACTATAGTCTACTAGTTCATGAAATGTCAACAAATTTAACTGAAGGAATAATGGATTTGTTGGATCTCTATGTCGTTTTCTACTAATTATGGCTCTTTTTTGCAGAATGAAAATTGATTGAATATATGTTTTACAGGCATTTCCCCAAACTTCAACACAGTAGGTCAGATATGGAACAATCAGAGTGTTATATAAAATGTACAATGCTTTGTTGTCCAATAAGCCCTTTACTTTGTGTAACAGAGCAATTGTTTTTGATATTTTTATCTTTGTATAATTGATATGTGATTTCCAATTCAAATTCTCATCCAGCATGACACCCAAAAACTTGGTTTCCATTACTCTATTAATTTCAATACCATCTATATTAATTGAAGTGTCCGTTTCTCTTTTTATGTTACTAAATATCATGAAGTTTGTTTTTTCAAGATGCACTGATAATTTATTTACCTCAAACCATGTTTTTATTCTTTTAAATTCATTTTTAACCACATTCAACACATGTGTTAAATCTTCCCCAGAATAACATAAAGTAGTGTCGTCCGCAAACAAAATACATTGGAGCAGTTTGGAAACATAAACAAAATCATTAATATACAAAATAAACAGTTTTGGCCCAAGAACCGAGCCCTGAGGAACGCCACACTTAATAAATTGTGATTCAGATTTGACTTAATTTATCTGCACATACGGCTTTCTATTCTCTAAGTAGCTTGAGACCCATTGATGTGCCACCCCTCTGATACCGTATTTGCTCAGTTTTTTTAGAAGTATGGTATGATTTATGGTATCAAAGGCTTTTTTGAGGTCAACAAAAATACAACAAATACAACAAAAAAATGTCTCTCAATTGCAGTGGAAATTTCTTCAGTTAATTCCATAAGTGCCATTGATGTGGAGTGATTGGTTCTAAATCCATACTGACCATATGTTTAATATTGTATCTGTCTATAAATTTATCTAACCTAACTACAAATAATTTCTCTAATATTTTTGAAAATTGTGGAAGTGGAATACTGGTCTGTAGTTGGAGAAAACATGTTTAACACTATTTTTATAGAGTGGAATTACTTTGGCTGTTTTCATATTATCAGGAAATATCCCCGTTGAAAATGATAGATTGCAAATATATGTAAATGGTTCAATAACCAATCATGTCCATATCTGCACAGTCAGTAGATCCTTTACTTGCACAACTCTTTACAATATTCAGTATTTCTTATTTTTCCTCTTTTTTTTTTTTTTTTTTTCCCTTGTCTGCACACATATTAATGATTGATATATCTGCATTATTACTATATTTAATATATATACATATATACGCATACATATGCGTAAACATACATAAATATACACATACAAACCCAGTGATTTTTTTTTTTTGGGGGGGGGGGGGGGGTGACGACATCCTCTGCCAATCCAGGAAGCAGGAACACACGGAAACACACTGGAAATCTGCAACAAAAGACCACAAACAAAGCACGAAACCGGCACGGAGCCAACCAAAACATGAACAGCAATCGACCTAAATCTTGAGATCTGATCGCAGTCTGAGCTAAGCTATCGCTACCACTACCTAACCCAAAAACTAGAGAGCCAGCATGCAGGTGAACAAGCCAGTGTGTGTGTGTGTGTGTGTGTGTGTGCGTGTGTGAGTGTGTGTGTGTGTGTGTGTGTGTGTGTGTGTGTGTGTGTGTGTGTGTGTGTGTGTGTGTGTGTGTGTGTGTGTGTAAAAAAACCAAACAAAGCTCCACCTGAAGTGTATCTATAGTGGGGGAGCAACCCCGCCACCCGCGAGACCAGAGGCCGACACGGAAGAGCCCGGAACCCAGGCCACCGGCAAACCCACAGAGGGGAGGCAACCCCCCCCCCCCCCGAATGTTGTTCAGTGGAGGCAGACATTATTTCACTACTAATATGATCTGATAAAATATTCCTAAAATGGTTGATACATAAACTGGATTTTTGTTTCCAATTTACTAGAATGGTTTTCTTTGCGATACATAAGGCAGTGAGAACCCGGTGTGTCCAATTAGGTTCTATTTGAGTGTCTCCCAGGTGACCTAATTTACATACCGTGGGGCACACTGGGATTCTGTAGTTGATCCATGTGGATAAATCCTCACAAATCTCCTTCCAGAACCTCTGTACCGGTGTACAGAACCATAAAGCATGCATATAATTATCTGGGGTGTTCTCTGTGCACTGTGAACAGATATTAGAGGTGACAAAGCCCATCTGGAACATCCTTTGTCCAGTATAATGTATTCTATGAAGAACTTTGTACTGTATAAGTTGTAAGTTTGGGTTTTTAGTCATAGTAAACGTATTTAAGCATATTTGTGACCAAGAAAACTGGTCGGTATTAAGAGAGAGATCCGCCTCCCACTTGGAGATCGGGAGAGAGACTGAATCGTCCAGTTTAGACACTAACCTGTAGAGTTTTGATAACAACTTTAAAGTGCTTAGATTCAATACATTTATTATCTTAGCGGGAAGTTGTAAGTCTAATTGGCTAATTTTGTATGTTTTATTTATTATGGCCTTAAGTTGTTGATACTCTAAAAATGTATTCCTGCTAACTCCGTATTGAACAATAAGTGTATTGAAAGGTACAAACTGTCCTCCTACAATTACGTGCTGTAAATACCGTATTCCTTGATCTCTCAATTGAACGAAATTAACCATCTTTTTATCATTTTTCACGATGTCTGGGTTGTTCCATATGGGTGTATGGTCACATGGAAAAAGTGAAATTTTAGCTACTTTAAGAAATTCCCACCAAGCTGATAAAGTTGTGCTAATATTAATGCTTTTGAAACATTGATGATGTTTGATACTTTGACTAATGAATGGTAACTCTGAGATTTCTAGTTCATTACAAAACACTTGCTCTGAGTCCAGCCATTGACTATCTAAAGGATGATCTTTTGACCATTTTACAATATACTGTAATTTATTGGCTATGAAGTAATACTGAAAATTAGGTAACTCTAAACCTCCATATTCTTTGGATTTTTGCAATGTCTTTAAACTAATACGTGGAGTTTTATTTTTCCACAGAAATTTTGATACATATGAGTCCAACGATTTAAACCAGGAAAGAGGGGGTTTGCATGGTATCATTGAGAAAAAATAATTTACTTTTGGTAAAACCATCATTTTAATGGTGGCTATTCTACCCATGAGCGAAATGGGGAGAGAGCTCCATCTGGAAAGATCATATTCTATTTTCTTTATAAGCTGAACATGATTTAATTTTATTAACTCTGACAGCCTAGGGGAGATGTTTATGCCTAAATATCTAATGTTCCCTGATTGTAATTGAGTATTGGTTATATTCCTAAAATTGCAGTTAACACACAAAACAGTGGATTTAGACCAATTAATAGAATAATCAGACAGAGATGAAAATCCCTCTATAAGTGCAATTGTCTGTGATAGTGAAGATCGTAAGTTCTGGAGGAAGAGGAGTACGTCATCCGCATAAAGACTTATTCTGTGCTCTAATATTTTGCATTGTATACCTTTAATATTTAGATTTTGTCTAATATCTGCTGCTAAAGGTTCAATAAATATTGCAAATAATTAGGGAGAGAGAGGGCAACCCTGTCTAGTGCCTCTTTGCAAGGTAAAACTTGTAGAGATTTGATCATTTGTCCTTACACGTGCCTTGGGAGAGCTGTATAATATTTTTATCCAGTCAATGAAAGATTCGCCAAATCCAAATTTATGCAAAGTTGCCAATAGAAACTTCCAATTTACCTTATCAAATGCTTTTTCCGCGTCTAAGGATATAATAGTAGTCTCCTGTTTATTGATACTCGAATAGTCTATAATATTTAATAATCTGCGAATATTAGTAGAGGGATTTCTACCTTTAATGAAGCCTGTTTGATCCGGATGTATAATAGAAGGGGTGACTCTTTTTAGTATTTCTTATTTTTCTACCTTACCAAGAAAAATGCTATTCACATTATGCATTATTAGGGCCCGAGCACCTTCAGTGCGAAGGCCCTATTGTATCTGTAGGATTTTTTCTTTCTTTCTTTCTTTCTTTTTCTTTCTTTCTTTCTTTCTTTCTTTCTTTCTTTCTTTCTTTCTTTCTTTCTTTCTTTCTTTCTTTCTTTCTTTCTTTCTTTCTTTCTTTCTTTCTTTCTTTCTTTCTTTCTTTCTTTCTTTCTTTCTTTCTTCTTTCTTTTTTCTTTCTTCTGACGAAAGGAGGGCCTTTTTGCCCCCCTAATTAATGGGCGCATTAATGGGCGTGGCAAAATGGCTCAACAGCGCCCCCCGGAAAACTTTGTGCCTCAAGCCCCACAATACGGTTTGACGTACATGCACGAAAATCGGTACACACCTGTATCATGGCACAACTTGGAGTCATGCCCGAAACTGAACAGGATGTCGGCCATTTTGAATTAATCGTGACATTTTGGCGAAATTCATGCCATTCTTTCGGCAGTTAATACGGCCCGAACCGTAACGTGCACCCAGGTGTGTTATACATCAAAATGTGCGTCTCCATCCTCCGACACCACGCATTACTTTTCTCTTTCAAAAGCGTTACCGTGGCAACGCTAGATGCCAAAAAGCGCGCCCACCCTTCATCTGATTGGTTCAGACAGAAAAAACTTTGTGCCTCAAGCCCCATAATACGGTTTGACGTACATGAACAAAAATCGGTACACACCTGTATCATGTCATCAACTTAAAGAAAAGTCTCTTGGCGCCATGGCCGAAACCGAACAGGAAGTCAGCCATTCTCCATTCACTCTTTCAAAAGTGTTACCGTGGTGACGCTAGACGCCAAAAAGCGCGCCCCCCCTTCATCTGATTGGTCCATATTTGATAGTTCTCCAAAAGTCATCAAACTTTGCATGCAAGCCAGGCCTGGCGATAAATTTGATATTTCATGGTTTGCATTAATGGGCGTGGCCTAACGGCTCAACAGCGCCCCCTAGAATACTTTTCTCTGCCATAACTTTTGAATGGTTTGACATAAAGAGTCGTGGGTGGTGTCATGGGACTCGGTATTGAGTCCTTGACCAAAATTAGTGAAAATTAGCCCCGTCCCTTCTTCTGATTGGTTGTCTATATTTCCTGCTATAAATTTTGAATGGTTTGACATAGAGAGTCGTGGGTGGTGTCATCAGACACTGTATGGAGTCCTTGACCTTCTTTGGCCTTAATTAGCCCCGCCCCTTCTTCTGATTGGTTGTCCCTTTTTTCTGCTATAACTTTTGATGGTTTGACATAGGAAGTCGTGGGTGATGTCATTTCTGATATGCTTATGGGGGGCGGTGGCCGTGAGTGCGAGGGCCCGTTCATCGCTGCTTGCAGCTTTAATTGTGTTTTCATCTGTATTGTCTTTTATTGTTGGTATGTTTGCTGCAAGACTAGGGCCTATGTTTACAAAAAAATCATTAAACTTGCTTACTATTTCAGTTTTGTCATTAATGTCATAGTTATCTTTCACAAAATAATTTGGAAGAGCTGATTTTATTTGATCATTTTTTATTACACCATTTATTATTCCCCATGTAGCCTTTATATTGTTTCTATTTTTATTTAGTAAATCACCATAGTATTCCTTTTTATGTCTTCTTATTATCCATACTAATTTATTTTTATATTTCTTATACCTTTCTTCTGCTTCTTTTGACCTCTGGATTCCTCATTTTTGAAGACGTACAAAGAAGTCTTTGCAGCGCCAATTGCACAAATAGTTAATCAGTCTTTGATTGAATGTGTGGTTCCTTCCACTCTTAAAACTGTGATTATTACACCTATCTTTAAAGCAGGTAACAGGAAGGACATTAATAACTACATACCGATAAGTATACTCCCCTCTGTTTCCAAAGTTTTGGAGAAAATTGTTGCTGAACAGCTTATTGAGCACCTCAACAATGGAAATCTGTTAAATCCCATGCAATTTGGGTTTCGATCAAAACATTCCACCGATACAGCATGTTGTTATTTTCTCGAGGTTATCAAATCTTGTCTTGACAGGGGGGAAGTTGTAAGGGCTGTTTTCCTGGATCTTCGTAAGGCATTTGACACGGTCAACCACTATGTGCTCTTAGGGAAACTACAAAATTTCAATCTTTCCTCCAACATCATCAGCTGGATTAATTCTTACCTCACGGATCGCTTTCAATACATGAGAGTTAGCAACAAAATTTCGCCTGTCACAGCCTGTACTTCAGGGGTGCCCCAAGGGTCTATCCTGGGACCGTTGCTTTTTAGTCTGTATATTAATGACTTTCCCTCCATCTGTGATGGTGTGGAAGTCCTAATGTATGCAGATGACACAGTTCTCTTCACGCATGGCACCGACGCAAACGTCGTCGCTCAGAAACTCTCGGTGGCCATGGAAAAGGCAATGAAGTGGCTTAACAAGTCCTGTCTTACACTGAATACAGAAAAAAAACGGTTGCAATGTACTTTTCAAACAAACAATGCCATAGCGTCCGTCCCAGTATATTGGTGGGTAGTTTCATAGTGAAAAATGTTTAATAGTTTAAATATTTGGGGGTCATTTTGGACCCAAATCTTAGTTTTAAGAAACATATTAAAAAGACCTCATATTTTAAAATTTAATATTGCCAACTTCCGTCACATTAGGAACTCCCTATCTTTAGAAGCAGCTTCCATCACTGCCACATATGGTTAAAACTTAAAATTTTAAGCTTTGATAATTGAATCAGGTACTCCAATATCCGCCTGGTACACAAAATCCTGCAGGATGCTGCCCCACCCCCCCTAAAGGCCTATGTTCAGCCACGCTCTCAATCGACCAGTAGAGTGCTAAGGTCTGTCTCCAGGGGTGAGTGCAATGTTCCCATAAGGAAGTCCACCTTTTCTCAATCAGCTTTTTTCATATAAAGCTATTAAGGAATGGAATGGGCTCCCGGACAATCTAATGGACATGGCTGACTTCCATAGTTTTTCTAGGGCCGTCAAAAAGTGGCTTTTGGATAGTCAGTCCTGTTCTCATTGACAATACCGTACGGGTATTTGGCCATCAGATGCATCTGATGGCATTTGGATTTTCTGATTTATTTATCTTGACCCAACCTTATTTTAGGTTCAATTATTCTAATCTATGTTATTTTAATCAGTCTGTATTTTGTACTTGCACTAAGTTCTTTAAATGATAACCTTTTATTGTGGTTTCAGGACATTGTACAGTAGTCTGTTTCTTGTATTTGTATTTGAACACTGTCATTGTAAACCCTAATGTGTAGTATTTATGTTTGTCAAGGACTACAGATGGAAATTAGCTTGTGGCTAACTCTGGTGCAGCCATCTTTTTAATGTACCTGCACATTGTCCTTTAAATAAATAAATATATAAATCCATGCTCCAGTATATCCATACATTCTGTATCCATTCTTCAATCCATTACCTTACCTCCCCATTGTGGGAGTACTAAGGGAAGCTTTTTTCTTCTTTTTTGCTTTCTTCTTTCTTCTTCTTCTTCTTCTTATATTTGATATCAGTTACATCAGCCATGCTACATTATCCTGTTCTAAATTTTTCTAGCTCTTTGAGGTCTCTTATCATCCTAGCCCATGAACCTTCTTGTTCTCTAATCCATACGTTGCCATTTCGGGTCCATGTTGCTATTATTTTTTTCTGTTTTCTTAACATCCTTGCTTCTCGTGCGATGTCCCCATTCATTTTTGTTAAGTGTTTGTATACATTTGTACCTTTCAGTTTCTTTGCTTGCATTAATAAATCATTCCTCTGCTTTCTACTGATACATCTTATGATGATAGCAGGTTTTGCCTTCTCTGTCTTTCTTGGTAATGTGTGACAAACAGAAATAGCATCATTTTGAATGTGTATGTGCTTACTGTGCAGAAAGCCCACCACTTGTTGCTCCAATGTCAGCAGTTCTTCCTGTGGGGCGTCTTCTGTAGTCTCCAAGTTTGCAGTAGCTCGAGGATATGTGCAGTGTCGAGTTTCCAGACCTATTGATACCAAATTGTCTCTTTTTGTGTATTGTTCCAGTTCATCCACCCTCTGCTCCAGCACAATTATCTTTCTTTCTTACTCTATTAGCATGGCTTTCAGTGTTTTCACCTCCTCCACTAGTCCAATTAGTCGTTCCTGCTGTGATGTTAGTTTTGTCAGCTCACCTGACATAAAGTTTAGAGATCTTTTAATCTCTTCCATGTCATCTGCAGTTGTCATGTCTTTGCCCCGCGTACTGTTTCTTCTGTTCGGCATTCCTTCTTCACCAGCACCAGCTCCGCTCCCCAGCACCAGCTCTGCTCCCCAGCAACAGCTCCTCAGCACCAGCTCCGCTCCCCAGCACCAGCTCTGCTCCCCAGCACCAGCTCCTCAGCACCAGCTCCGCTCCCCAGCACCAGCTCCGCAGCACCAGCTCCGCTTCTCAGCACCAGCTCTGCAGCACCAGCTACGCAGCACCAGCTCCGCTCCTCAGCACCAGCTCCGCAGCACCAGCTCCGCAGCACCAGCTCCGCAGCACCAGCTCTGCTCCCCGGCACCAGCTCCGCAGCACCAGCTCCGCTCCCCAGCTCCGCTCCCCAGCACCAGCTCCGCTCCTCATCAGCATCCCACCAGCGTTGCTCCACTGCAGTGGGATGACCAAAGCTCCACACCCACCCGAGGCGTAAGTAAGGGGGGAAAAAGGCCCCAGGCAGATTCAGCAGGGCGCAGGCAGACGGAAGCAGCAACGGGAAGACCAGGGATGGGGGGGGCCGGGACCGCAGGCCGGAACGTAGCTCCCGAGGCTCCGGCCTGCAAACATGCACAAAAGAGAAAAAAGGGGGGCCGACACAAGAAACTACAGGAACGATGGACAAAACAATAGCTATGAAATATTTATAAAAATGGAAATGGAGAAGAGAGGAAGGGAAAGGGAGAGGAGAAGAAGGGTGAGAGGCACCGCCCAGTGGATCATGTCGGTCCCCCCTGCAGCATAGGTCTGTAGCAGCATATCCACCACCAAGCTATATTTGAAATACATGTGTGTTGAAGTAAGAAAACTGAAATAAAGCTGCTGTCTAGACGATGAGTTTCCTTCATCAGCAAGAAAACATCCAACAAGAACATCAGAAACTTTGTGTTGAAACTGTCATCACTCAATCAACTTGTTCAGAGAAAATGTTTGAAAAAACTCCTAAACAGACAAATACGTACTGATTGATGAAGAAATGTCTCCTTAAAAGCATGGAAATGGTTTTACATTTTATTTATTTATTTATTTATATTTAAGTTCAAATTTTAACATCAAAACTCAGCTTCAATAAACTTTTACCTTCATTTAATATTTACATGGAAAGACTGATATTTGAATTCAAAGTCTATCAAAACTGTTTCTGCCATTAAAAATACATTAAACCCTGGAACATCAATTAGTTTCCATATTTTGTATTTGTATATTCCAGTATTTGGTTCTAGTTTCCCTGTAAGGGTTCAGATTTGTACGTTTTTGTGCCATCATGCATCTGTTCTTGATGAATCAAATGTATTAATCAAACAAAAGTTTCCTGCACCAGTTCCAGATTGATCACTGGAGAACATATGTCTTTCATGAATGCTGAATAAACACAGAGGTCCTCCTGTCCTGAAACTCTTTCTCTGCTCACAAAGTCCTTCTAGGAATGAAAACTTTATCGTCCAAAACATAATTTACAAACAGACATGTTATTGGGACAGAAACACGTGACATGAATGGACTTTACATGGTCTACACTGTCGTCCTCATCACTGACTTTATTGAAATCAGCACAAACTCAGACTTTTCTAATCATCAAGTCAATAATACTGAAGAGAAATATACGCAGACTATTGATCACATGTGTGGCATCAATATGAACATCAGCCTTCATAAAGTCCATCACCTTTCTAATTCTTATCTGTGTGGATCATTTAGAATGATGATGATGCTGAATTGTAATGTATCTTTTATTCTTTATTCAGATTGGTGAGGTGCAGGTTGTCAAAGATCAGCTGTTCTTCTCTGGTCTCAGCTCTGAAGTCCAACCCCTCCCATCTGAAACATCTGGACCTGGGCTGGAACGACCTGCAGGATTCAGATGTGAAGCATCTTTCTTATTTGGTGAAGAGTCCAGACTACAAGCTGCAGACTGTCAGGTCAGTGGAGGTTGGACTCGGTTCTGCTGCTTCCAGCAGTTTTCTACTAAAACCAGTTGGTGTCCAAACAAAGATCAGTGTTTCCAGTGAAGCTGCAGCCTCTCAGCAGCTGCTTTCCTCGTGAAGCTGTGAGAGGAGGAGGATGAAAGGCTGCAGGATTGGACAGAAACACAGAGACAGCAGTCGGCCAATCAGATGGTCCAGATGTTTGTTGTAGACCAGTGTCGTGCTGGTTTTCACGTGTCCAGAAATAAAGGTGTATTCCAGCTGACGGCCTTCCAGGATGTTCAGACACACAGCTGCTCCACTGCAGCTCAGAACTCTGAAGTCCTGGGTGTGCTGATGGAGGGATCTCTGCTAACACTCCTTTATCTGCTCTCTTCTTTCTTCTTCCTCTACAGCTGATGGAGGGATCTGTGCAAACACTCCTTTATCTGCTCTCTTCTTTCTTCTACAGCTGATGGAGGGATCTCTGCAAACACTCCTTTATCTGCTCTCTTCTTTCTTCTTCCCTCTACAGCTGATGGAGGGATCTCTGCAAACACTCCTTTATCTGCTCTCTTCTTTCTTCTTCCTCTACAGCTGATGGAGGGATCTCTGCAAACACTCCTTTATCTGCTCTCTTCTTTCTTCTTCCTCTACAGCTGATGGAGGGATCTCTGCAAACACTCCTTTAACTGCTCTCTTCTTTCTTCTTCCTCTACAGCTGATGGAGGGATCTCTGCAAACACTCCTTTAACTGATCTCTTCTTTCTTCTTCCTCTACAGCTGATGGAGGGATCTCTGCAAACACTCCTTTATCTGCTCTCTTCTTTCTTCTTCCTCTACAGCTGATGGATGGACCTCTGCAAACACTCCTTTATCTGCTCTCTTCTTCCATCTACATCTGATGGAGGGATCTCTACAAACACTCCTTTATCTGCTCTCTTCTTTCTTCTTCCTCTACAGCTGATGGAGGGATCTCTGCAAACACTCCTCTATCTGCTTTCTTCTTTCTTCTTCCTCTACAGCTGATGGAGGGATCTCTGCAAACACTCCTTTATCTGCTCTCTTATTTCTTCTTCCTCTACAGTTGATGGAGATATCTCTGCAAACCCTCCTTTAACTGCTCTCTTCTTTTTTCTTCCTCTACAGCTGATGGAGGGATCTCTGCAAACACTCCTTTATCTGCCCTCTTCTTTCTTCTTCCCTCTACAACTGATGGAGGGATCTCTGCAAACTCCTTAATCTGCTCTCTTCTTTCTTCTTCCTCTACAGCTGATGGAGGGATCTCTGCAAACACTAATTTAACTGCTCTCTTCTTTCTTCTTCCTCTACAGCTGATGGAGGGATCTCTGCAAACACTCCTTTATCTGCTGTCTTCTTTCTTCTTCCTCTACAACTGATGGAGGGATCTCTGCAAACACTCTTTTATCTGCTCCCTTCTTTCGCCTTCCCTCTACAGCTGATGGAGGGATCTCTGCAAACACTCCTTTATCTGCTCTCTTCTTACTTCTTCCTCTACTGCTGATGGAGGGATCTCTGCAAACACTCCTTCATCTGATCTCTTCTTTCTTCTTCCCTCTACAGCTGATGGAGGGATCTCTGCAAACACTCCTTTATCTGCTCTCTTCTTTCTTCTTCCTCTACAGCTGATGGAGGGATCTCTACAAACACTCCTTTATCTGCTCTCTTCTTACTTCTTCCTTCTACAGCTGATGGAGGGATCTCTGCAATCTTTTATTCTTTATTCAGATTGGTGAGGTGCAGGTTGTCAAAGATCAGCTGTTCTTCTCTGGTCTCAGCTCTGAAGTCCAACCCCTCCCATCTGAAACATCTGGACCTGGGCTGGAACGACCTGCAGGATTCAGATGTGAAGCATCTTTCTTATTTGGTGAAGAGTCCAGACTACAAGCTGCAGACTGTCAGGTCAGTGGAGGTTGGACTCGGTTCTGCTGCTTCCAGCAGTTTTCTACTAAAACCAGTTGGTGTCCAAACAAAGATCAGTGTTTCCAGTGAAGCTGCAGCCTCTCAGCAGCTGCTTTCCTCGTGAAGCTGTGAGAGGAGGAGGATGAAAGGCTGCAGGATTGGACAGAAACACAGAGACAGCAGTCGGCCAATCAGATGGTCCAGATGTTTGTTGTAGACCAGTGTCGTGCTGGTTTTCACGTGTCCAGAAATAAAGGTGTATTCCAGCTGACGGCCTTCCAGGATGTTCAGACACACAGCTGCTCCACTGCAGCTCAGAACTCTGAAGTCCTGGGTGTGCTGATGGAGGGATCTCTGCTAACACTCCTTTATCTGCTCTCTTCTTTCTTCTTCCTCTACAGCTGATGGAGGGATCTGTGCAAACACTCCTTTATCTGCTCTCTTCTTTCTTCTACAGCTGATGGAGGGATCTCTGCAAACACTCCTTTATCTGCTCTCTTCTTTCTTCTTCCCTCTACAGCTGATGGAGGGATCTCTGCAAACACTCCTTTATCTGCTCTCTTCTTTCTTCTTCCTCTACAGCTGATGGAGGGATCTCTGCAAACACTCCTTTATCTGCTCTCTTCTTTCTTCTTCCTCTACAGCTGATGGAGGGATCTCTGCAAACACTCCTTTAACTGCTCTCTTCTTTCTTCTTCCTCTACAGCTGATGGAGGGATCTCTGCAAACACTCCTTTAACTGATCTCTTCTTTCTTCTTCCTCTACAGCTGATGGAGGGATCTCTGCAAACACTCCTTTATCTGCTCTCTTCTTTCTTCTTCCTCTACAGCTGATGGATGGACCTCTGCAAACACTCCTTTATCTGCTCTCTTCTTCCATCTACATCTGATGGAGGGATCTCTACAAACACTCCTTTATCTGCTCTCTTCTTTCTTCTTCCTCTACAGCTGATGGAGGGATCTCTGCAAACACTCCTCTATCTGCTTTCTTCTTTCTTCTTCCTCTACAGCTGATGGAGGGATCTCTGCAAACACTCCTTTATCTGCTCTCTTATTTCTTCTTCCTCTACAGTTGATGGAGATATCTCTGCAAACCCTCCTTTAACTGCTCTCTTCTTTTTTCTTCCTCTACAGCTGATGGAGGGATCTCTGCAAACACTCCTTTATCTGCCCTCTTCTTTCTTCTTCCCTCTACAACTGATGGAGGGATCTCTGCAAACTCCTTAATCTGCTCTCTTCTTTCTTCTTCCTCTACAGCTGATGGAGGGATCTCTGCAAACACTAATTTAACTGCTCTCTTCTTTCTTCTTCCTCTACAGCTGATGGAGGGATCTCTGCAAACACTCCTTTATCTGCTGTCTTCTTTCTTCTTCCTCTACAACTGATGGAGGGATCTCTGCAAACACTCTTTTATCTGCTCCCTTCTTTCGCCTTCCCTCTACAGCTGATGGAGGGATCTCTGCAAACACTCCTTTATCTGCTCTCTTCTTACTTCTTCCTCTACTGCTGATGGAGGGATCTCTGCAAACACTCCTTCATCTGATCTCTTCTTTCTTCTTCCCTCTACAGCTGATGGAGGGATCTCTGCAAACACTCCTTTATCTGCTCTCTTCTTTCTTCTTCCTCTACAGCTGATGGAGGGATCTCTACAAACACTCCTTTATCTGCTCTCTTCTTACTTCTTCCTTCTACAGCTGATGGAGGGATCTCTGCAAACACTCATTTATCTGCTCTCTTCTTTCTTCTTCTTCTACAGCTGATGGAGGGATCTCTGTTAACACTCCTTTATCTGCTCTATTATTCCTCTACAGCTGATGGAGGGATCTCTGCAAACACTCCTTCATCTTCTCTCTTCTTTCTTCTTCCTCTACAGCTGATGGAGGGATTTCTGCTAACACTCCTTTATATCCTCTCTTCTTTCTTCTTCCTCTACAGCTGATGGAGGGATCTCTGCAAACACTCCTTTATCTGCTCTCTTCTTTCTTCTTCCCTCTACAGATGATGGAGGGATCTCTGCTAAGACTCCTTTATCTGCTCTCTTCTTGCCTTTACAGCTGTTGGAGGGATCTCTACAAACACTCCTTTATATGCTCTATTCGTTCTTCTTCCCTCTACAGATGATGGAGGGATCTCTGCTAAGACTCCTTTATCTGCTCTCTTCTTGCCTTTACAGCTGTTGGAGGGATCTCTGCTAACACTCCTTTATCTGCTCTATTATTCCTCTACAGCTGATGGAGGGATCTCTGCAAACACTCCTTTATCTGCTCTCTTCTTTCTTCTTCCCTCTACAGATGATGGAGGGATCTCTGCTAAGACTCCTTTATCTGCTCTCTTCTTGCCTTTACAGCTGTTGGAGGGATCTCTACAAACACTCCTTTATATGCTCTATTCTTTCTTCTTCCCTCTACAGATGATGGAGGGATCTCTGCTAAGACTCCTTTATCTGCTCTCTTCTTGCCTTTACAGCTGTTGGAGGGATCTCTGCTAACACTCCTTTATCTGCTCTATTATTCCTCTACAGCTGATGGAGGGATCTCTGCAAACACTCCTTTATCTGCTCTATTATTCCTCTACAGCTGATGGAGGGATCTCTGCAAACACTCCTTTATCTGCTCTCTTCTTTCTTCTTCCCTCTACAGCTGATGGAGGGATCTCTGCAAACACTCCTTTATCTGCTCTCTTCTTTCTACTTCCCTCTACAGCTGATGGAGGGATCTCTGCAAACACTCCTTTATCTGCTCTCTTCTCTCTTCTTCCCTCTACAGCTGATGGAGGGATCTCTGCAAACACTCCTCCATCTGCTCTCTTCTTTCTTCTTCCTCTACAGCTGATGGAGGCATATCTGCAAACACTCCTTTATCTGCTCTATTATTCCTCTACAGCTGATGGAGGGATCTCTGCTAACATTCCTTTATCTGCTCTCTTCTTTCTTCTTCTTCTACAGCTGATGGAGGGATATCTGCTAACACTCCTTTATCTGCTCTCTTCTTTCTACTTCCCTCTACAGCTGATGGAGGGATCTCTGCAAACACTCCTTTATCTGCTCTCTTCTCTCTTCTTCCCTCTACAGCTGATGGAGGGATCTCTGCAAACACTCCTCCATCTGCTCTCTTCTTTCTTCTTCCTCTACAGCTGATGGAGGCATATCTGCAAACACTCCTTTATCTGCTCTATTATTCCTCTACAGCTGATGGAGGGATCTCTGCTAACATTCCTTTATCTGCTCTCTTCTTTCTTCTTCTTCTACAGCTGATGGAGGGATATCTGCTAACACTCCTTTATCTGCTCTCTTCTTTCTCCTTCCCTCTACAGCTGATGGGGGGATCTCTGCAAACACTCCTTCATCTGCTCTCTTCTTTCTTCTTCATCTACAGCTGATGGAGGGATCTTTGCTAACACTCCTTCATCTGCTCTATTCTTTCTTCTTCATCTACAGCTGATGGAGGGATCTTTGCTAACACTACTTTATCTGCTCTCTTCTCTCTTCTTCCCTCTACAGCTCATGGAGGGATCTCTGCTAACACTACATTATCTGCTCTCTTCTTTCTTCTTCCTCTACAACTGATGGAGGGATCTCTGCAAACACTCCTTTATCTGCTCTCTTCTTTCTTCTTCCCTCTACAGCTGATGGAGGGATCTTTGCAAACACTCCTTCATCTGTTCTCTTCTTTCTTCTTCTTCTACAGCTCATGGAGGGATCTCTGCTAACACTACTTTATCTGCTCTCTTCTTTCTTCTTCCATCTACAGCTGATGGAGGGATCTCTGCTAACACTCCTTTATCTGCTCTCTTCTTTCTTCTTCCTCTACAGGTGATGGAGGGATATCTGCAAACACTACTTTATCTGCTCTCTTCTTTCTTCTTCCATCTACAGCTGATGGAGGGATCTCTGCTAACACTCCTTTATCTGCTCTCTTCTTTCTTCCCTCTACAGCTGATGGAGGGATCTCTGCTAACACTCCTTTATTTGCTCTCTTCTTTCTTCTTCCCCCTACAGCTGATGGAGGGATCTCTGCAAACACTCCTGTACCTGCTCTCTTCTTCCCTCTACAGATTATGGAGGGATCTCTGCTAACACTCCTTTATCCGCTCTCTTCTTGCCTTTACAGCTGATGGAGGGATCTCTACAAACACTCCTTTATCTGCTCTATTCTTTCTTCTTCCTCTACAGCTGATGGAGGGATCTCTGCAAACACTCTTTTATCTGCTCTCTTCTTTCTTCTTCTCTCTACAGCTGATGGAGGGATCTCTGCAAACACTCCTTTATCTGCTGTCTTCTTTCTTCTTCCTCTACAACTGATGGAGGGATCTCTGCAAACACTCCTTCATGTGCTCTCTTCTTTCTCCTTCCCTCTACAGCTGATGGAGGGATCTCTGCAAACACTCCTTTATCTGCTCTCTTCTTTCTTCTTCCTCTACAGCTAATGGAGGGATCTCTGCTAACACTCCTTTATCTGCTCTATTATTCATCTACAGCTGATGGAGGGATCTCTGCAAACACTCATTTATCTGCTCTCTTCTTTCTTCTACAGCTGATGGAGGGATCTCTGCAAACACTCCTTTATCTGCTCTCTTCTTTCTTCTACAACTGATGGAGGGATGTCTGCTAACACTCCTTTATCTCCTCTTCTTTCTTTTTTTATTGTTTTTCAACAAAGACACAGAACATAAAATTTGCCATTGTGTCAATTGCAGAAATAGATAAAATCAAATAAAACAAAATACAGTATTGCCATCCATCAATTCTTCCAGCCGACCGCCCCTATACACCCTCACAGCACATATAGGTACCCCTCCCCATATTGCTCCTCGTACACACAGTTTACACCCATTAATGTAGTCACAGTCATATCAGTATCCTATGCAGTAAGCAGTGATAAATCAAACTGATTAAAAACAAAACCATATGGTAGTGTGAAAATGCCACACTGCAAACAAGGACACTTAAGGATTCATCTCAGGAGGGCGTGACCATTGGTAGGTAGTTAAGCAGAGGAGCCCACATTTCATTAAAGGACCTTTCATTACCCTTCACAACTGCACTAAGTCTTTCATGGGGGAGGACCCGGAATATTTCCCTATACCATAGGGTAACAGTAGGTGGTTTATCAGTGATCCAGTTAATTAAGATGCATTTTCTGGACAATAATAATAATTTGTTGCATAATTTGAACTTTAAATGGGTTAAAGTCACCTCCCTTGATGGAAGGCAGAGGATGAAAAGGCCAGGGTCCCTCCTCATCCTAACTTGAAAAATACCACTCAGTTCCTGCGAGATTGTACCCCAAAATCTTTTTATCAATTTACATTGCCAGAAATAATGGTAGTATGTTCCAATCTCTCTATGACACTTATTACACAAAGGTGAAATCTGACGGTCCATCTTATTTAGTATGTATGGCGTTAAGTGTAGACGGTGTAGTATTTTATATTGTGTCTCTCTCAGTCTGTTACATGTAAAGGTAGATTTAAATACTTTAATGGCCTCCTGCCAGTCATCTTCAATATACTCTGTGTCAAGATATTTCTCCCACTTCTGTGCAATGCTTGTGATATCGCCTGTGCTAAGAGAATATAGTAGAGCATAGAAGGAAGAAATAAAATGGGTGAGACCTTTTCGGGAGATGAGGAACCTCTCAGCCTCACTATTCATGACTGGATCAAGAGGGGGTAGGGTCCTAGGCCCTCATTTATCAACCGTGCGTACGCACAGATCTGTGCGTAAAGCGTGCATACGAGCATTCCCACGCAAAGTATGGTATTTATCAACATGTATTTGTGCGCAGAAACACGTGTAAATATACGCACAGCTCCGACCATGCGTATGCACAAAACCTAGTGGTAGAACAGTAAAACTACAAATAGAACCCATTAAAAGAGTCTCAAACTTTACATGTGAAGTTTGAGATCGCTGAACTGTGACTGAACGGGGAACATGTGCACATGTTCCCCGTTTCCTCCAATTAATAAAAATTATCCATAAGACATCAGACATTTTGAATAATTGGTGTGACAAGCTATAAAAGACAGCTTTGGCAGGACGACCTGAAAAGAAAATACAAGTACCATGGCTTATCTTGCAGTGTTGGAGGATTTGCGCTCCGAGGGAGCGCGTTTTCAAAGAGCGCACTGATCTGTTGATCTGTGAGAGCACGGAGCGGCTGCTCAGCAGGTAGCGCTTCCCCAAAAACATTCTGATGGATTTATGCCGTGATTTACAACCTATAATGGAGCGAGAGACAAAACGCAAGCCATCCCAGTCACATCCAGCTCCTGTCCACCCTGGGATTTTTTGCCACCGGAACATTTTGACATATGCGGCATTTCGCAGCCGATACTAAGCAAAATCATGCCGGCAGTGTTGGATGCAATAATTTCTCTGGCCATAATTTACACCCAGTTTCCATACACACATCACCAAATCGAAATTAAACGAGGATTTCATGCGATCGCCGGATTCCCAAACATAATTGGAGCTAGATTGCACCCACATTGCCATAAAAGCACCATCACATAATGAATTCAGTTACGTGGACATGAAAGGATTTCATTCAATCAATGCACAAATAATCTGCGATGCAACTATGTCTCTGTTGCCCGTCGTTGCCCGGTGGCCTGGAGGAACGCAACACTCATTTATTCTGCAGAACAGCTCGGTTGGTGTTTGCACCTCCAAGCAGGAGCTTTTGACTCCAACCAAATCTTAATTTATGGATAATCTTCCAAGAAATATATCAAACATGGTCAACATAATTATTTTACTAGGTAAATATCACATACATAAATGCAAATGGAATAACAGAAAACCCCTCCATTGTACATCTGAAAAATGAATGTAAACTGTATTTAGCGGCCAGTGTTTCTCAATCCTGTTCCTCATGGGCCCCTGTCCTGCATGTTTTAGATGCCACCCTGCTTCAGCGCACCGTGATAAAAGTACCTGTGTCATCAACAGAGCTGTGCAGACCTTGGTGACAAGCTAATTAGGACCATTAATTAGAATCAGGTGTGTTGGTGCAGGGAAACATCTAAAACATGCAGGACAGGGGCCCACGAGGACCAGGGTTGAGAAGCGTCTGTAAAACTAATCCGTGAAAAAAACGATATTGCCAAAAGCTCATATGAAACGATGTCTTTGTTTCTTCATTTTTATTAATACACTTCCCATAGCTTGTCAGTAAATGTATCTTTTTTTTTTTTTGCTCTCAACCCCCCCAAATGTTGAATATTTGTAGATAATTGATTATTTTGTTTCATTTGCCTTTTGTTGTAAACTCTACAGAATTTTGTTCAATAAAGTTTGTAAACCTCCAAGTGGGAGCTGTTGTTGCTCCATATATGGCCAATTGGAGGCGTTTCTGAATGCAAATGACGGTAACCATGCACGAGCACGGCAGTTTAGAACAGGTGGGATTTATCATCAGTGATGTGCGTACGACCAGCGTCCGCACCTTTGATAAATCCGGAATTTTTTGTATTTACACACATTCTAAATTTCACTCCTACGACAGAATTTAGAACCTTTTCTACGCACTGTTGATAAATGAGGGCCCTAGATCCCACGTAGTGCCTGACCTGAAGAAAGCCATAGTGATGTTCTTTAGGGATACTGAATTTAGACTGCAATTGTTGGAAAGTCATTAGTATCATATTGTCATATAAGTCTCCAATCACACGCACCCCGTTGCCGTGCCGCCTGTCAAAAATATTGGGGCGGAGACCTGGGGGGAAATCCTGATTCCTCGTCAGAGGGGTCAGAAATGAGGCATAACTTCCTCTGCCTAGATGTTTACAAATTTCCTGCCACACTCTAATAGTGTTGTATATAATTGGATTATTCTTGATATCCCTATGTAGCTTTTTCTTATCGCTCATGACCAAGCTCCATAGCGAGGATGGCAAAGAGGACCACGAATCTAGACAGGGCTTGGATTCAAGATGAGCATGTAACCATTCCCATAGGAAGCGTGCGTGGCATGCCCAGTTGTAATGAATTATGTTTGGTAGGCCTAGGCCTCCTTTGTCAGAGGGTAGCTGTAATGTTTTTATTTTCTGTCCCGGCCTCTTGCCATGTCATATGAATCTAGAAAATGCCCTCTCTATATCAAGAGCGACCTTCTTGGAGATCCACAGGGGTAACATTTGTAGGGAATATAATAACCTGGGGAATACGTTCATTTTAACTAAACTAATGCGCCCCATAAAAGATATAGGGAGGTCGTGCCATCTATCCAGGCCCTTCTTTATTTTAGTTACTATGGGAGAAAAGTTAAGCTTCCATAGCTCAGTCAGGTCTGGTGAGACTTTTATCCCAAGGTAGGTGAAGCCTGTGGGGGACAATTTAAAGGGGCAGTTAGCAAGTGAAGCCAGGTCAGTCGGGCTGCCCAATGGCATAGCCTCTGATTTGCCATAATTGATCTTGTAGCCTGAGAATGAGCTGAACTCCTGGATAATTGAGAGAATAGTTGGGATTGATATGTCAGGTTTTGTCAGGAACAACAAGATGTCATCAGCATAGAGTGCAATTTTACACTCATCGTCATCCCATGTACGTCTTTGTGTTGTCTAATAGCCTCCGCTAGGGGCTCAAGTGCTAGCGCAAAGAGCAACGGAGACAGGGGGCAACCCTGTCTCGTCCCCCTACGCAGTGGGAAAGGCGACGACTGTGTGCCATTAGTTACAATACAGGCCTGTGGAGAGTTTTAGAGTATCTTAACCCATTTAAGAAACCCCCCCCCCAACCCAAACCTCCCAAGGGCGTCGAATAAGTATTCCCACTCCACCCTATCAAACGCCTTTTCAGCATCTAAAGATACAGCAAGTCCTCTATGATTTTCTTTACTTGAGTGCTGTATGATCTTCAACAGTCTCCTCACATTTCTGAGGGGGGGGTTCAGGGGGCTTTTCTTTCTTAAGGATAAGTGTAATGTTTGCTAGATTAAGCGTTGGGGGGAAGTGACCAATCCCAAAGGAATCCAGATACATGTCAGTAAGTGGTCCGGCTATCAGGTGAGTCAGTTTCTTGTAGAACTCCGGACAGAACCCATCAGGTCCTGGTGCCTTTCCACCCTTAATGGATGCTATGGCTGCACGGACCTCCTTCTCAGTCACTCGTGCCATTAACTTTTCTTTTTCTTCCTCTGACAGGGATGGGAGGGACACCTTATCGAGAAACCCCTCCCTCCTCTCCTCAGAGAATTTACATTCAGATGAATAAAGCTTCTGATAAAATTGCCTCATTATTTTATTGATGTCTTTGGTTTTGTAGTGTCTAACCTGATTGTCATCCAGCAGTGATGGTATCGTGTTTGACTCCGTTCTACCTCTTGCCAATCTTGCTAAAAGACGGCCAGGTTTGTTTCCTGACTCATAGAGCCTATGCTTTGCAAAAAAGATGGCTGACTCAGCCTTTTTAGTTAGCAGTTGGTTTAGGGCCGAACGAGCTGCTTCCAATTTTTTAGACAGATATTTAGAGGGTACACTTTTAAATTGTACCTCCAGCTGCTGTATTGTATTTTCTAAGCTAAGTTGTTCCTTCATAGCAGCCTTTTTCTGAGCTGTGGTATATGATATAATACTCCCCCTAAGATAGGCTTTAGCCGTTTCCCATAGCAGAGATGGACTAACATCGGGAGTCTTATTAGTAGCAATAAAAACATTCCACTGTTCGGTAATATAATCAATGAATGGAGGACTGCTCAGTAGCCAGGGGTTCATCCTCCAGTGGCGAGAGGAGGGGTCAGTATAAGGAGGACAAATGCTCAAACTTACATGAGAGTGGTCAGAGAGTGAGCATATGCCAATTGAGCACTCCTTTACCCTATCCAAAACCACTCTGGATGACAGAAAGAAATCGATTCTCGAAAATGTCTGGTGGGGATTGGAGAAAAAGGTGAAATCTCTTTCCCTGGGATTGGTCATTCTCCAAGTGTCAAACAGTTCTAAATCATGGCAGAACTCTTTTAGTCTGAGGCTCTTCCGAGGGATTGGGCTAGGTTTAGGTGGGGACTGGTCAAGGCTTGGGTCAGGCACACAATTGAAGTCGCCCCCTAATACAACATATGGGGTCGATACTGATGAGACCTTAGATAAAAGCTTAGGGAAAAAGGCAGAGTCGTATGAATTTGGGCCATATATGCAACCAATGAGTATCTGTTCCCCGTAAAGATAGCCTGAGATAAGGATATAACGACCATCATTATCTTTTATGGTTTTCTCTAAGGTAAACGGGAGACTACGGTGGATCAATATGGCTACACCTCTACTATTTGTGTTGTAGGATGAGTAAAACACCTGGCCCACCCAGGACCTGCTTAATTTGAGATGTTCCAAATCGTTTAAGTGAGTTTCAAACAGTAAGGCTATTTGTGTTTTCTCCTTTTTCAGAAAAGCAAGGATCTTTTGCCTTTTAATAACATTATTGAATCCCTTAACATTAAGGGAAACTATTTTGAGATCACTCATAGCATAATAGAGATAAGACGTAAAATGTTGAGTAATCTAGCAGAGAGCTTTGTGACAGGGCAGAGGGGCTCAGTGTTTTTACCACAAACAGGCTGAGAAAAGGACAGCTCCATGGAATATCTTATGGAAGGCTTCGGATATATGATGGCATAAGTAAATAAACATGACTGAACATCATGAACAAAGTATTCATCCCCAAACGATGAAATCCCAGCAACCACCCAGTTAAAGAATCCCCAGAACACCTTAAATTACACATTAAATTAACCACACCAAAGTTTATCTAACACACCTTCTCACAAATTATGAAAGATCTGACCATGCCTGCAATAAGCAAAACACGCGTATTTTACATCACCTCCAGCTCAGCTCAGTCCTTCCACGTGGGCAAGCGCATCCTGCGGTGAGTGAAAAGAGTGACTTTTTCCTCCGTGGGAGAAACTCAGGGTAGCGGGGAAGCGCATGGAAAACCGTATGTTCATGTCAATAAGTCGTTGGCACACTCCGTTAAACGCACGTCTCATTTCCTTGACTCCACTAGCCAGATCTTGTCGGATGAATATGGTCTGTCCCTCATGCGTCAGCGGACCTTTCTCCCTGGCTGCGGCGAGGATCCTCATCTTATCCCTCGGGTTGTGCAACTTGATAATCACTGCGCAGGGCCGGTTCGGCTTTGGCGGGCCGAGGGACCTGTGGGCACGGTCAATTTTAATGATGCCCCGCTTGGACTCCAGGTTCAGCAGTGTAGGCAGCCATTTCTCAAAGAACGTAACTGGCTGTCGCCCCTCCGCGTTTTCTTTGAGGTTGAAGATTAAAATGTTGTCCCTGCGGCTGCGTCCCTCAATATCAATGCTCCTCTCAGTCAGGGCGCACACTTTAGTCTCCAGTCCTTTCAGCCTGGACTCCATGGTCGACATGTTGTCCTCCACGTCCGAGACGCGACTCTCAGCTTCGGTGATACGTTTTGTGTTGGACTCCAGTCGTGTAGTAATATTTTCCAATGTGGCTGAGAGATCTCCAAACTTCTTCTCCATCATCGTTGATATTCTCTCAGCGACATATTGTGATATTTCCATAGCGAGGGCTTCGTTGTCTACAGCAGGTGTAGTGACGTTGGCATCCTCGCCAGCTGCCGCGGTCTGGTTCGGTTCTGGTTCCTCAGCAGACATATTTACCGCGGGTTCGGAGGCTTTTTGTGTTCGGCGTGTTGTCTGGATGGTTTTAAGTAAGTTTTTGTGAGGTTGTAATTTTTTTAAATGAGGTTAATAGCGACATATAGCTCAGAAGCAGCGGGAGCTCAGCAACGGACGACTGCTCAGGGTGACGACATCACGTAACCACTCTCCTCTTATTTCTTCTTCCTCTACAGGTGGAAATGATGAGTGTCCAGGACGGATGAGTCGTGTCCTGATCGTCCTCAGAGTTGAAGCAGAACCAGTTTGTGTGGACAGACTCTGACTGGACCGTGATGAAGATGATGATGATGATGATGATGATGGTGATGGTGATGATGATGATGATGATGATGATGATGATGATGATGATGATGATGATGATGGAGAAGATGAAGATGTAAATAGTTTCAGATCAGTTTGTTTCTGATTTCCATCATCTTAGAAACTTCTCAGATATTCATGTATTTCAGTGGAAGCCGGTGTAGTTTTCTCCAGGGGGTTTATACCAAACTGCAAATTAGACATATACCAAAAAGCAGGAAAATGATGTACTAAAGTATCACTTCTGTATTTGAATAAATGAAATCAACAATAGCAACATTATAATGACATGCAGTGTTTTATTTCTTGTACATACATTTTGTGTGAACTTTTTATGACCAGTTTCTTCTCCATAGAGAGCAGGGCCGATGCATTAAGACGAATCGGTGCCGTTATGTTCCTGAGGAAGGTCTTGATTCTCTTCAGAGAATAACCCTAACCCTAACCCTAACCCTTTCTAATGTACCAACCTCACTTCCGCCAAGAGAGCGCCAAAACAAAAGCATGTAGTTTCATAAACGGGCAAAACAAAATAAAGGCATACAGGCAGAGGAGGATGAGTAGTCATGGGCCCCCAGGCTATTTTTTCTCTGGGGCCCGCCTTATGCGTCATGTTCTCCCAGAAAAAAAGTAATTTTGTGCCATGTGTAACAGTGCACATGGCAGTAGCACTCATTTACTATAACAGCCTTTAGTTGTAACAAAAATACTACAGAAAGCCATTTAAAGTACATCTGCAAGCTTAACAAGCGTTAAGTTCTGAAGAAGACACATCTGCTGCAGCAGCACAGACCCCCCCTGTTCCCAGTGTTGTGGACATTTATACATTTATAATATATTTACATTTATAAATTTGCACAAAGTACTGGGGCCTCATTTAAAATGGAGTGCGTAGGATTCATACTAAAAGTGCACGTACACCCAAAAGCCGAAAATGGCGGGCGCAAAAAAAAATCTGGATCTATAAAACCGCGTGCACGCACACTTGCACGCAATGTTCGCTTTATAAATCACAGTCCAGCTGGAAGGCTGCGCAGCTGAATCCACCTCATATCCCGTCCTCTACACGCCCACTTTTTACCTTAAAAGGGCAATGCAAAGTAGTATTTGCATAGGAATGAGCCTGCTGAGCATGTGCAGTGGCTCCTGCAGCCTGTTTGGCGTCAGGGTGAATGAGACGCATGATGAGACGTGTCGAGCCACCGTGCCACTGAATTTCACGGAGACTGAGATCGAAATTTTGAGGATGAGGTGGAGGACAGGAAAACGACATTATTTGGTGGTCACAGTAAAAGTATAAATAGTATATAAATAGTATAAAATAAAGCGAGTGAAAATAAAACGCAATGAGGCGCAAGGGCGCAATTTCCACTCGGAACATGGGGGGACATGTCCCCCCCCACTTTTCAAACTCATGCTTTTGCCCCCCCCCCCCCCCCCCCCCCTTTTTTTTTTACAGTTTAAGAACTAACGGTAGGCTCAGCCTGTAATTGCAAATCATCAAGACACTGTGCGAAGACGGGACGGGATCCCCCGCTTCCCCTCCTCCTCTCCCCTCTGTGCTGCTCAGGGCTGATTGATGGTTCCGCGTTAAATCGATGCAGAGCATACGGCGTAGGTTATGTGGCCCGTGCACCATACAGGGCTGCGTAACCTATGTGTAGGCTCTGCGTCAATTTAACGTGGAACCATTATTCAGGCATAATTAGGCTTAACTAGTGTGTGCGTGTGTGACAGACGTGCATAGGACGATTGTGAAATACGGAATAAACTGTTTTTATATAAATTTTAATTTCCAATTACGTAACAATTCCGTATTTCAAGGAATGGGTGGCGAGCCCACTCACCGCGCCTGCAGCTCCAGCAGCAGCTGAGCGTCCTGACTGACGCTGAGCTTCAAACACAGAGGGACACGATCAGCGCTATTATATTATAAGTCTGATATGTGATGATATTATTAAGAGTATGACATGAATCTGGCTTCATTTCACCACCTCACCGTCTGCCTCGCCAGTTCCCCAGATTTTAAGTATGTTCCTACGGAAGGGTCGGGGTTGCCGTAGGGATACGCAGATTTTTCGGTTAGTTTTTTCTTTTTAGATCCCAGCCTTTGCGTTGAAGGTGGCTTGCGCATCTTTCAGGCACTTTTTGTGCGCAAGCAAGCTTTATAGATGAGGCCCCAGATCCTTAACAAAACTACAACCCCAGTGAGCTCCAGATTACCAAAGTTTATTTTAACTGGTGCACCAGGAGAGTCGATGTGCAGCCTGCAGGCTGGACGGTGAGTCTGACGTTGTGTTGTCTGACTTCTTTTATAGGAATTGGTCAGACCTGACAGGTCATTGGATAAAACCTGACAGATCATTGGATGAAACCTGACGAATCATTGGATGAAACCTGACAGATCATTGGACGAGACCTGACGAATCATTGGATGAGACCTGACGAATCATTGGATGAGACCTGACGAATCATTGGATGAAACCTGACAGATCATTGGATAAAACCTGACAAGATCATTGGATGAAACCTGACAGATCATTGGATGAAACCTAACAGATCATTGGATGAAACCTGACAGATCATTGGATGAAACCTGACAGATCATTGGATGAAACCTAACAGATCATTGGATGAAACCTGACAGATCATTCAATGGAAATTGTGGCCTCCTGCATCCGACACGTAGGTGCCAGTTCTCCTAGAGAAGGATCACATTACACAAGAGGCGTAGTCCTTTCGGCATCTACAGACACATTTACACGGCTGTTGATCCCCCCCACCACCATCCTGCTCCCCACAGCTGCCGACACCCTGTTAGAAAAATACAATGTTTGAGTTTTTCCACAACACTCCCCACTTTTGATTAATTACACACATTTAATCACAAAATAGGTCTTATCTTTCAAAGAACTCCATCTCTGATTCTTCAGCGTCAGTAGTCAAAGTCAAAGTCAAAGTCAAAGTAGCTTTATTGTCGTTTCTTCACATGTCAGACATACAAGGAATCGAGAGGACGTTTCCCACTTCCCTCGGTGAAACATATAAAGTGCGCATGCACAGGCACAACAGATAAGATTTTTTATGCAGTATGTAAAAACAGTTTTATAAATGTATGTTAAAAAAACAGTGAGCAGTAAATTAAGTGAATTTAAAGTGAACAGTGGTGATATTAAAAGAGGCAGTTGTTTCGTAGTCCTGAGTGTTCATGGGGGGGGGGGGGGGGGGCTTTTGGGGCAACGGAGGCTCCTGTACCTTCTACCTGAGGGTAGGAGGCTGAACAGACTGTGTGCGGGGTGGCTGGTGTCGCTCACAATGGAGATGGCTTTCCGGGTGAGGCGGGTGGCGTAAATGTCCTTCAAGGAGGGGAGTGGGGCACCTATGATCTTCGCAGCTGTGTTCACTATGCGTTGCAGTGCTTTCCTGCTGTATTCAGTACAGCTACCGCCCCACACAGTGATGCAGCTACCGCCCCACACAGTGATGCAGCTACCGCCCCACACAGTGATGCAGCTACCGCCCCACACAGTGATGCAGCTACCGCCCCACACAGTGGTGCAGCTGGACAGGATGCTTTCAATGGTGCCCATGGAAGAAGGTTTCAGGATGGGTGTGGGAGCTCTCGCTCTCTTGAGCTTGCGGAGGAAGTAAAGGCGCCGCTGGGCTTTCTTTGCCAGTGATGCAGAGTTAGTGGCCCAGGAGAGGTCCTCACTGATGTGCACCCCCAGGAATTTGGTTCCGCTGACCCGCTCCACAGCAGCACCATCGATGGTCAGTGGTGGGAGTTCAGTGTGGCCTCTACCGAAGTCGACCACGATCTCCTTAGTTTTGCTGACATTAAGCAGGAGGTTGTTGTCTCTGCACCACGTGGTCAGAAGGTTGACCTCCTTCCTGTAGTGGGTCTCGTCGTTCTTGGTGATGAGACCCACCAGAGTTGTGTCGTCCGCAAACTTCACCATGTGATTGGTGTTGAAGGTTGGTGTGCAGTCGTGAGTCAGCAGGGTGAAGAGCAGGGGACTGAGCACGCAGCCTTGTGGGGCCCTTGTGCTGAGTGTGATGCTGCTCGAGGTGTTGTTGCCGACTCTGACTGCTTGTGGCCTCTCGCTGAGGAAGTCCAGTATCCAGTTACAGAGGGAGGCGTTGAGCCCCAGCTGGTCCAGTTTGCAGATGAGTTGTTGTGGGATTATGGTATTGAATGCTGAACTAAAGTCTATGAAAAGCATTTTACTTAAAAAACCTTCTCTTGACCCAGACACCTTAGCTAATTATAGACCAATTTCTAACCTTCCATTTGTATCTAAAATTCTGGAAAAGGCAGTTTCAAGCCAGTTATGTGACTATTTGTATAGAAATGATCTGTTTGAAGTCTTTCAGTCAGGGTTCAGAATGCATCATGGCACAGAGACAGCACTGGTTCGAGTCACGAATGACCTTCTCATGGCCTCAGATAAGGGATTAGTGTCCATACTGGTTCTACTGGACCTCAGATAAGGGATTAGTGTCCATACTGGTTCTACTGGACCTCAGATAAGGGATTAGTGTCCATACTGGTTCTACTGGACCTCAGATAAGGGATTAGTGTCCATACTGGTTCTACTGGACCTCAGATAAGGGATTAGTTTCCATACTGGTTCTACTGGACCTCAGATAAGGGACTAGTGTCCATACTGGTTCTACTGGACCTCAAATAAGGGATTAGTGTCCATACTGGTTCTACTGGACCTCAGATAAGGGATTAGTGTCCATACTGGTTCTACTGGACCTCAGATAAGGGATTAGTGTCCATACTGGTTCTACTGGACCTCAGATAAGGGATTAGTGTCCATACTGGTTCTACTGGACCTCAGATAAGGGACTAGTGTCCATACTGGTTCTACTGGACCTCAGATAAGGGATTAGTGTCCATACTGGTTCTACTGGACCTCAGATAAGGGATTAGTGTCCATACTGGTTCTACTGGACCTCAGATAAGGGATTAGTGTCCATACTGGTTCTACTGGACCTCAGTGCTGCTTTTGACACTGTAGATCAGCATTTTACTGCACAGGTTAGAGCATGTTGTTGGGATTAAAGGGACAGCTCTATGTTGGTTTAAATCATATCTATCTGACAGGTTCCAGTTTGTTCATGTACATGAGGTTTCTTCAGAACAGTCAAGGGTCTGTTATGGTGTTCCGCAGGGTTCAGTGCTAGGGCCAATCTTGTTCAGTTTATACATGCAGCCGTTGGGAAGTATAATCCAGAATCACGGCATACACTTTCATTCTTATGCTGATGATACGCAGCTCTATTTGTCTATGAAGCCGGACGAAACAGAACCGTTAGTTAAACTTCAGGCATGTCTTAGGGACATCAAGGAATGGATGTCCAGAAATGTCTTGCTTCTAAATTCAGATAAAACAGAGGTTATCATTTTTGGTCCAGAGCATCTTAGGAAGGGATTAGATGGTGTTGCGATGGCTTCCAGTGCAACTGTGAGAAACCTTGGTGTTGTTATTGATCAGGATTTGTCGTTTAAACCATATGTTAATCAGGTTTGTAAAATAGCGTTTTTCCATCTCCGTAATATTGCAAAAATTAGGAAAATCCTCTCGCAGAGTGATGCAGAAAAACTAGTTCATGCGTTTGTATCTTCTAGACTAGATTACTGTAATGTGTTGTTAGCAGGATGTCCAAGTAATTTGCTGAATAGGCTCCAGCTGATCCAGAATGCAGCAGCACGAGTACTGACAGGAATCAGCAGGAGAGACCACGTCTCTCCAGTGTTAGCGTCGCTCCATTGGCTACCTGTAAAATTCAGAATTCAATTTAAAATTTTATTACTTGCATATAAAGCCCAAAACGGCTTAGCTCCGCAGTATTTACAAGATTTGATAGTGCCTTATGTTCCTGGCAGGGCTCTCCGCTCCCAGGGTGCAGGTTTACTCGTAGTTCCTAGAGTATCTAAATGTAGATTTGGAGGGCGGGCATTCTGCTATCAGGCACCATTACTTTGGAACCAACTTCCAATCTGGGTGAAGGAGGCTGACACCACCTCCACCTTTAAAACTAAACTTAAAACCTTTCTGTTTAGTAAAGCCTATAGTTAGTGTTTAGTAAACCTCTAGCTGGTGTTGGTAAATCTCTAGGTAGTGTAAACTCTAGTGTGTTAGAGTCAGTAGTCATAGTTGCAGCTATAGAACAAGACTATAATAGTTAGTCTCAAATATAGCTTGGTGGTAGATATGCTGCTATAGGCTTATGCTGCAGGGGGGACATGATCCGCTGGGCGGTGCCTCTCACCCTTCTTCTCCTCTCCTTTTCCCTGCCTCTCTTCTCCATTACCATTTTTATTTATTATAAATATCTCATAGCTATCGTTTTTGTCCATCGTTCCTGTAGTTTCTTGTGCCGGCCCCCCTTTTTTCTCTTTTCTGGTCATCCCGCTGCTGCTTCCACATGACTGTTGTGTGCTGCTGACAAATGAAAATGAGCTTATTGATCTTATGGATCACATGGGAGTAAGAACAGTACCAACACAAGAGAACTTGAAAGCTGTGCTTCTCCAGGTGGCCCACGAGCAAATAATCCAGCAACGAAAATATGAACTGGATAATATTGCAGCAGAGAAACAATTGAGAAACAATCTCATCATTGTTAATGTGTAGGAGAAGCCTGACTTGAGAAACAGGCTGCAGGTTGGTCACCCTGCATCTGATGCTGCTGAGCATCAACGAGACACCTGTTGAAGGATTTCCATAGAACAGTCTTAGAGCTGTTTCACAAAAGACCCAGAAAATTCCATACAGGAATTATCGTTCATTATTTTTATAAATGTTTTGTTTTATTTATTTATTTTTAAATTTAAAATTTGCCCTTGGAAATATCGTTTTCGACTGGCCATTATATTAATAGTTTGTAACAATAAAATCCGGAGTCAAGTATCATTTCTTTACACCGTGGCGACTCCCCAGAGAGCCCCCCCCCCCCAGCCCCCCAATATGCGAACTTTTATGAAATAAAACTGACAACTGTAATGTCTTGTAAACCACATTTTAAAACTTTGCACCTTGGAGAAGATAGAAATGACTAAAACATAAAAATAATTACATACTAATAAAGTAGTTCTGGATAAGTCATTGAACATTCCTGTAAGGATGGAGATGCCTCAATATGGCAGAGTTCCAGTAATGAAGTTACTGCTGTAAGACTGATGACTCATGAACAACCAAGAGCACAAGCTCATTCCTGTAGAACAGGTGCATCGAGATAGCTGCAGCTTGAATAATCCATGTTTCATTATAGAAGCACAACAGTCTTCATCTCCTGTGTTTTTGTTAGTTTTTTGGATCAATATCAAGGTGATCATCACACCCCTGGAGAGATGTGCTGACCTCAGGAAAGTACAGTCCTTTTAGACAGACAGACAGACAGACAGACAGACAGACAGACAGACAGACAGACAGACAGACAGACACGTTATTGACCCCCAAAGGGAAATTCAATTAATGTAATTTTAATTGAAGCAGAAGTAAAATCCCTAAATAAAATGTGGGCGTAGGTTTAGGGGTTTAGCAGGCTCTTACAGGGCAGGTGACTGGGGCTATTTATAGCTTCATAACAAACCTGGTCCTCGGGTTTGCTGTCCTGCATGTTTTAGATGTTTCCTGCTTCAACACACCCTGATGCAATGACGTGTGCAGCGTTTAATGAGGATATGATGAAGACTTTTCAGTGACCAGGTTTTGAGACGGTTTGCACTACTTGTCATTGGCTCGACATCGACTCAACTATTCAAAAATGTTTTTTTTATCTTATTGGTGCGACAATACTGGACCAGATCCACTTATCCCTAAACTTAGGATATGTACCACAGGCTTTCAAAGTTGCAGTAATTAAACCTTTACTTCTAGGGAAAGGTGGCTCAGTTGGTTGAGCGTTTGCCCATGAACCTGAAGGGCAGTGGTTCGAACCCTAGTTCCACCTGTGTCCACCAAAGTGTCCTTGGGCAAGACACTGAATCCCCCGGTTGCTCCCGGTTGTCGTGAATGTGTGCGTGTGTGGGTGAATGTTTGCAGTGTAAAGCGCTTTGGGGCTGTAGGAGTACAGCTGGAAAGTGCTATATAAGTGTAAGCCATTTACCATTTTACTTAAAAAACCTTCTCTTGACCCAGACACCTTAGCTAATTATAGACCAATTTCCAACCTTCCATTTGTATCTAAAATTCTGGAAAAGGCAGTTTCAAGCCAGTTATGTGACTATTTGTATAGAAATAATCTGTTGGAAGTCTTTCAGTCAGGGTTCAGAATGCCAACTGCCTCATCTTTGTTGACGTTCTGGAAGGATCTGGAATGGGGGCAGGTGTAGATGAAAACAGCACAGCACTGTGCTCTCGTAGAGCCTGTGATTACCTGGAGTATTCCACTCTCAGAGACTCCATGAGGGCCGATGCATATGCTAGAGGAAGGAAACCAATGTTTATATCACAGTCATTGTCATTACTGTTGACTCGGATTGACTCACATAATAAATATTTAGGGACTGATCGAAACTGCTAACCGTACGATGGCTTCTCCTTAACAGGACGGACTACCCAGCCACCTTTGCAGAAACTTGGGTAGCGAACCGCATAACATACCTCACCATCACTGGTTCGAGCAGCTTCTCTGCTGCCATTGCTGTTAAAATGCAGAGCTGCCAATAGAAGCCTGTCGAAAAAGTTGAATGTGTCCATCACAAGTTGTACACATGTAAATAAATCCAGAAGTAAAAATAACATATAGAAAATTTGTAAAACTTAATTTTTCTTGTAAAGTGTGTTGAAGCAACCCTGTGACTAAAAAGTGCCATTATCCATTGACAGGACAGAATATTAAAACTAAATAAGTACTAACAATATCACTGTCTATTGCAATATTTCACTGTGAACATCGTCATATGCCAATTCTATAGGCATCACCCAACCCTAATACCCTAATGTTTTGTTGTGTCCAATTTTTTGGTTTGGGCTACTGTGTTAGACTGCATTAGTTTTAGCCAGGGGTCACCAATCCTGGTCCTCGAGGGCCGGTGTCCCTGCAGGTTTTAGATGTTTCCCTGCTTCATTGCACCATGATACAAGTGACTGTGTCATTAACAGAATTGTGCAGCCCTGGATGACAAGCTGATGATGATGATTAATCAGAATCAGGTGTGTTAAAGCAGGGAAAACTCTTAAAACATGCAGGACACCGGCCCTCGAGGACCAGGATTGGTGACCCCTGGTTTTAGCCATAGTCATTCTTTGATCATCACATATTTACCTGCTGTACATCCCAAGGAAGGAGAACCCAGTGTGCTTTGGCACAAAGTGCAGGATGTAAAATGAGTGAAATGCCTCCAGAGAAAAGGTCTGATGCTGTGGGGACAACTGCCGAACATACTTCACCAGTGCTGTTCTAGTAGCTACACTCTCCAGTTTAACTGCTGCAGCTGATCCTGTATAAACACATATATTTGGTCTGATGATAAGAGATGATTGTATGATCACAATCAGGTGGGATTTGTATAACACCTTGTTCGTGGTATGTTACACCTGGTTCCAGCCACTCCTTGTTCCTTGCTTCTCCCTCCAGAGGTCGATGAGCACCGCAGGGAAATGCAGGAGTGTCATGTTCATGGATGTCCTGAACATGGTTGATCATACTTTTCCACTTCGCCTCCATTAAATCTGGATCTCCATTAGGCGTGGAAGCTGCAGTCCAGTAGAGGTGGTTAATAACAGCTGGCTTCCACAGCTTCAGGTCCTCACAGTCCCTCTCCTTTGCAGCAGCATCCAGAGTTTTCCCTACACCTTTTTCAGAACAGAAACACACTGTGTTAAAAAAGAAAATGTAATAATAAACAACAGCCAACCTAAACAAAATTACCTTTATCAAGATACATAATTTTACCAATATGCCAAATGTCAAAGAAATGGCTTGTTCCTTGTGGACACAACTCCTCCCGCACCCACTTAGCAACCTAAAGCATGGGACACATTAATCATAAAAATATGTAGTTTTAGTTGTAAATATTGTCAGTGCCAAGATTTTGTGTGTGTACATATTAGCTGTTGCGTGTCTTTACCTGCCGATTTCTGTCAGTGATGAGGGCTGACACTTTCATCTGTTGCTCCTTCAGAAATACTATGCTGCGCTTCAGACCTTCTAGCTCACACCAGGTGCCACTTGGGACCTCTGAGCTCTGTAAAATACATTCAGTCATATTACTAACTGTGATAGCAGACAATTGATTTAACAGGGGTCATACACAACACAAATGTCAATGATACAAGCAAGCTGAAGTGTACTACCTGCAGTCACCAGAGAGGATCAGCCCACCCCCCATCTCATTCAGATCTCTGATGATCCCAGCCTGTTAATTTCTCCAAGCCTGCACAATGGTTGGAATGGTGTAAAGTCGCTGATTGCGGAAGAAGGTGCTAGCACTCATGCACTGAAGCCCAAACAGCTTCAGCATTCTTAAAGTCTGTGTAGCCATGCAACCCGAAAAGTGGAAGGCACCACTCAATAAAAGGTTGCAGGCCGGCATGTTTCGGTGCAGCATTGGCTGGTTCTGCCAATAACGCTCATGCCCACATGTTGCACAGACCTAAAAGAAGTATATGAAAGGGAAGAAATTAACAGTCTATACCATAAAAATAATAAAGTATATAAATAGATCAAAACAAAATCAATACAAATTAACATACAGGGTATAAATGTCCTATTTCTATCAGAATTCACAAATATCCTCTTAATTGCTTTATTTTTACATAAGTGCCCTCCTGCTGCTCTATGTGTCCCTGGGTTTCTACACAACATGCAGGGCAAATATTAAACAAGGACATCAACTGGCTTTGGCACACAACAAACTTGTCAGCAGCACTGAAAAAAGAATAAGTTATTATTTCTGACTATGACACAATTTGGTGACATATAATTTATCTAGTCTAATTAATTAAAAGAAGTCATCTTACTTGAGGTCAGGGTGAGATTCATGAAGTGGCTCTTTTGACAGTTCCTCGTCAGATGATTCACTCATTTCCTCCTCTGGGATCCATGAAACATCACCAGCTTGGTCCATGATAACAGAGGAGGATTCATCATCGCTGTGTACAGGACTGGCCAGTGGAGTTGATGTTTGTTTCTCAAACCTTTCTGTTTGAGTTGCCACACTGACCATCTTGGGCTGTACCTGGACAGCTAGGATAAAAAAATAAATAAAGAGGTATACCTTACATAAATGTGTAACATTATACACTCAGTGGCCACTTTAAGATGAACACCTGTACAATTTAATGTAGCATGTACAGCTAATTCTAGATGTAAGAGTAATGTTACACTACCTGATGAACGATAAGAAGGCTTGAGGTTACACTGTGAGCCAAAGTGAAGCACAGATGGTTGAGGAGCCAGTGGAGAGAGGGCCTCTTCCTCTGTGTCTACATGAACTGCAGCAAAGACTGTAAGTTCATCTGTAGTATCTTCCAAATCCTTATAACACACCAAAATTACACCACATGAAAATAAATTGAAAATGTATTAGATGTGCAAACAAAGTCACCAAGTTGTAACTAGACTTCAGGGTTCTAATGTTAACAAACTTAGGTTACCAATTATGCCCTCTCATCTGTAAACCATACAGTATATTAGCAAAATGCATTGCTAACGCTAGCTAACGTTAGCCAATATGCCTTATAAGCTGAGGGTGTTTACAATCTAGCTAAGTTGCCTTACAGCTATGAACACGTATCATACGTTACGTCCATGGGCGGCGGGTAATGAAGGCTAGGGAAGGCTATGCCTCCCCAAATACAATGCCAGGTATTTTGTGTGTTGTTGCTTCCGCTCCCCTAGTGACAATGCGGTGATAATTCAGCAAGGCTTTGGTTAAAAAAAATGAAAAGTAGCCAGTCACACCCCCCTGGTCTGCGGACCTTGAGTCGGAGGAGAGCGACTGCACCGCTCTGCTTTCAGCCACCGCGTCAGCGACCCCCCCAGTGTCTAACACCGGCTCACCTGATGGTGCAGCCGGCCATATGAGCAGCGATGACCCGGGAGGAGGAGGAGACTGCACTGCCGGTATTCCTGCTGCACCGAGTGATTTAGATATTGGTTAAATTATGCTCAAATCATTGTTACGCAACTGTTTTGGGTGAAAAAAAACCTCAAACCCTTTCCGCGCGCCCGCGAGAATTCCTCCCTATATATAGCTCCACCAAATATTTCATTCACCCACCGCCTATGGTTACGTCTCATTATTTAAAATCATTACTTTGACTAATTTGGAAGTTGGCAAACGTAAGAAAACAATACTTACGGTGCACAGTTGACGTTTACGTCAAGCTGAATCTCTGACGGATCCGTGACCATTTAGCCCGCCAGAAGAACCAGAAGCTGCTGTTGATGGTGGGCCTGATAAAGCCACTGTGTGAACTGAAGGAACCGCGCCACCATTGAGTCTCACCCGTTCCTGGCATCCGCATCCCATCCTGAACTCCATCAAATCGCTGGGGTGATAATCCTCCGATTTAAAAAGAGCTCCACATACAACGGCGTTTTTTGTAAGAGATGCCGAAGTGAAGTCCCACCTCTTCCGCTGTACAAAACGCTACCAGGCACGAAATACAGCTCCGCTCTTTTTCCTGTTTGGAAAACGGTGGACCCATGTCCTGACAGGTTGGAGTTTGTGCAACCAGCACAAACACAATAATTTACCATGACGATGATGATAAATAAATGCAATGTATAACAACCGAAAACAGACCAACTCACTCTACACGACCGCTCAGACTGACTACAACCTACGACTGCGCAGTAAGATGGGGCAGAGCTTTGGAGACGTCTCCCTCCTGCTACGTCATATGACGTGGTGTTCGGAAAAAAAAGCGTTTTTAGGAGCTTTGCTAAAATCAGCCATTTTTTCCTCTGCCCTTATGTCTTGTAAAACATATTAAATCCTACATTAACTTCTCACATAGTCATTTTCACATAAGGTCAGGTATAATTTTTGAAAAAACCCTAACCTGCAATTTGCTCTTTAACGTAGACAAGACAAAAGAACTTGTTATTGACATGAGAAGGAAGAAACCTGAAACTGACTCTATTTTGGTTAAAGGACAGTCCATAGAGATTGTACCCTCATATAAATATCTTGGTGTGCATGTGGATTGTAAACTGGACTGGAAGATGAACTACAATGCTACTTTTAAGGCCCAGTCCAGATTATTTTTCTTACGGAAACTCAGATCATTTGACATCAGCAGTTCCCTTTTAAATGTTTTTATAATGGCATTTTAGCAAGTGTCCTTTTTTATGCGGTTGTTTTTAGGGGCAGCCTGACATTGGAGGGAAGGGAACAGGATTAATAAACTTATTAAAAAGGCCGGATCTGTCATTGGTATGAGCCCTTCTCTCTGGAGGTCAGAACAGAACAGAGGACTAGGAGGAAGCTCAGAGTTATAGTACCAGTTATAGTAACAGTTATACTAGGAGGAAGCTCAGAGTGATCCTGTCCCAAGATGATCATCTCCTGTACAGCTTTTTTTCGAGAAGTAGCAGAAGTAGACGGCTTCTTTTACCCAGATGCTCAACAGAGAGATTTAGGAAGTCCTTTGTTCCTGCAGCAACCAGACTTTTTAACTTGGACTGCTGATGTCATGTCTTGCTGCTATATTAACCCTTGTACTGCACATTGCACTTTAAACTGCAGCCACTCTTTTAGACTGTCATAACTTGCTGCCATATTCTCTCGTACAGTGCACTTTTAATTGCAGCTATATTCTTAGCTGTTTAATTTGCTGCTATACTTGTCTTGAACATTGCACTTTTAAATGTTATCATTCTTGGTCCAGAGCATCTTAGGAAGGGATTAGATGGTGTTGCGATGGCTTCCAGTGCAACTGTGAGAAACCTTGGTGTTGTTTTCTATCAGGATTTGTCGTTTAAACCATATGTTAATCAGGTTTGTAAAATAGCATTTTTCCATCTCCGTAATATTGCAAAGATTAGGAAAATCCTCTCTCAGAGTGCAGGTTTACTCGTAGTTCCTAGAGTATCTAAATGTAGATTTGGAGGGCGGGCGTTCTGCTATCAGGCACCATTACTATGAAACCAACTTCCAATCTGGGTTAAGGAGGCTGACACCACCTCCACCTTTAAAACTAAACTTAAAACCTTTCTGTTTAGTAAAGCCTATAGTTAGTGTTTAGTAAACCTCTAGCTGGTGTTGGTAAATCTCTAGGTAGTGTAAACTCTAGTGTGTTAGAGTCAGTAGTCATAGTTGCAGCTATAGAACAAGACTATAATAGTTAGTCTCAAATATAGCTTGGTGGTAGATATGCTGCTATAGGCCTATGCTGCAGGGGGCACCGACATGATCCGCTGGGCGGTGCCTCTCACCCTTCTTCTCCTCTCCTCTTCCCTTCCTCTCTTCCTCATTTCCATTTTTATTTATTATAAATATCTCATAGCTATCATTTTTGTCCATCCTTCCTGTAGTTTCTTGTGCCGGCCCCCCTTTTTTCTCTTTTGTGCATGTTTGCAGAGATGTCTGCTGTGTGTGTGTGTGTGTGTGTGTGTGTGTGTGTGTGTGTGTGTGTGTGTGTGTGTGTGTGTGTGTGTGTGTGTGTGTGTGTGTGTGTGTGTGTGTGTGTGTCTTCTGTGAGTGTGTCTGCTGTGTGTGTGTCTGCTGTGTGTGTGTGTGTGTCTGCTGTGTGTGTGTGTGTGTGTGTGTGTGTGTGTGTGTGTGTGTGTGTGTCTGCTGTGTGTGTGTCTGCTGTGTGTGTGTGTGTGTGTGTGTGTGTGTGTGTGTGTGTGTGTCTGCTGTGTGTGTGTCTGCTGTGTGTGTGTGTGTGTGTGTGTGTGTCTGTGTGTGTGTGTGTGTGTGTGTGTGTGTGTGTTTGTGTGTGTGTGTGTGTGTGTGTGTCTGCTGTATTTGTGTCTGCTGTGTGTGTGTGTGTGTGTGTGTGTGTGTGTGTGTGTGTGTGTGTGTGTGTGTGTGTGTCTGCTGTATTTGTGTCTGCTGTGTGTGTGTGTGTGTGTGTGTGTTGGATCTGGGTGAGCTGTGAGAGAGTCGATACAAAGATGTTTCATTGATGGATTTTAATTTCAGATGATTCTAGTGAGCTCAGTGTTCTCAGCAGGACTCCTCTCCCCTCCATGATCGTTGTCATTTATTGTACGACGTGTATCAGGTAACAGTGACTGAACTCATCTACCTGAGGAACAACATTCCTCCCAGACCTCAGCTTGTATCAGGTAACAGTGACTGAACTCATCTACCTGAGGAACAACATTCCTCCCAGACCTCAGCTTGTATCAGGTAACAGTGACTGAACTCATCTACCTGAGGAACAACATTCCTCCCAGACCTCAGCTTGTATCAGGTAACAGTGACCTCTGACCTCATCTACCTGAGGAACAACATTCCTCCCAGACCTCAGCTTGGCTCTGCTCCACCTGTGTTTCATGTTGAGTTCATGGTGGGACAAAAACAGCAGAGCAGCTGGTATTTCCATCCGGATGACAAACTCAGAGCCTTTTATATATAACATCCTAAAAGTTAATGTAAAAAAAAATACTCAAAACGATGTTGTTGAGTTTCAGAGTTACAATAGTGGAATTCCACTCTTAAAGAGTTTGTGATTGTGTTTCTGGTTTGGGTTTTTAGTGTGGATCTGAAATTGGAGCTCCATGATCCAAAGACTGAAATATCCTTCACTCCAACAAAGAGTGATGAGATACACCTCAATCACTGTGAATGAATGTTACTTAATATTTAAAATAAATATTTACACCTGGATTTTTGCAATGAAACCCCGATTTAATTTCAGTTTCAGCCGTTTAGTATTGATTTTGTATCAGAACTGATGTAATGTAGCAATGAGCACTTGTGTTTCTCCAGTTGTGACTTCTCAGACTCTTTGTCAGAAAGTGTTTTGTTTCTACCTGAAGCGACCCTGCTCCAGCGCACCGTGATACAAAGGACCGTGTCATTAACACACCAGACATGGATGAGAAGCTGATGACGACCATTAATTAGAATCAGGTGTGATGATCAGTGTTGTGCTAGTTACTGAAAAATAGTAACTAGTTACCGTTATTAGTTACTTTATTTAAAAAGTAACTCAGTTAGTAACTCAGTTACTTAGATCAAAAAGTAATGCTTTACTGTGAAAAGTAACAATTTAGTTACTTTACTTTTTTTAATGCTCCCATTAATGCCCCTCTAGCCTTCATTTCAGCAGGTTCTGTATGGATTTGCATTGTGCCTTGTGTTCTGCATTCTGATTGGCTAAAGAGTCTCCCCGCTTCTTCACTTCCTGTATCAATAACGTTGGTTGCTTAGCAACAAGCTGAGAACGGCCAATGAGCTTCAGCAGCAGCTCAAGAACGGGACCCTTGGATGAATCGTTCATTACAATCTCAAATATAATCAATGGTGTCGGTTTATAAGAATCTTTTTGCCCAGAAGAAAAAAGAGCGACAAAACGACCCACAACTATTTTCTTCTCTGGAAAAAACACACCTGCACCGATGGCTTTAGGAGAAAAAGACGCTACAGAGTCGGGATGCAGCGGCTCAGAAGAGCAGGAATACGTGCGAGGCGGGGCTGATCTCCACAATTTGAAGCCTTCTATAATAATTGTAAAAATAATTTCACTTATCACAGGTTCTTTTTGGAACGTAATCCCGCGAAAAACCAGGGATTACTGTAATGACAATATCTCCACGTTGCGAAACTCATCTTCTTTTGGCTGGCCATGACCGTCATGTTTTTGAATGTTTTTGAAAGCACACACACTACGTTTCCTCTGGTCTCCGCGTGTGGGGAAAAAAAGCTTAACTGTAGCCAGAAATAACGGAGTAACCCACCGTTTGGTAGCGGTAACTGCGTTACTGAATTTAAAAAGTAATGCGTTAGAGTATTAGTTACCGCAAAACTAACGGCGTTACTGTAACGCGTTACTAAATAACGCGTTAGTCCCAACACTGGTGATGATGCAAGTCAACATCTAAAACATGCAGGACAAGAGGTCCCGAGGTTGAAGATCACTGCTGTAAACTAATGTCAAAATTAAAATGTACTTGGAAATGTTTCTCTGGGTCCCTCTCTCTGAGCTCTGTCAAAGGAATCTATCTAACTAACAACACCAACCAGAGTGTCCCACTCTTTCACACTCTTAATAAATGTCATTAGGAGGTTTTCTACAGCTGATTACCAGTCCAGCATCTAGGACTTCAATGACACCGGTATTCATTAAAACATTCTTCAACAGGATCCTGATGGTCCTTTGGGGGGTTGAGAGCTTTGGTTCCACTTGCTGAAGCTCTCCAGCACTTCTGCAAAAGACATTTAACATATTTAATTCCTGTAAACAATGGAGGTCATGATTCAAGCCTCAAAACAACAGGTGGGCTCTTGTCTGCAACTCCCCCCTGTTAAAGTATATTTGGACAATATTCCAACCTTGTCCACCACCACCATGACCCAGGAGACTGCTCAGGAAGCTAGAGCAGAACATCAGTTGGGCTCGTATGAAAATCAAACCATCCAAGTGGTGCAGCATCTCCGTGGTAAAGGGAGGGCTCAGTGACCGGAGAGAAAATCCAAACCCCACAGGATCTGAGCAGCCTGTCAAGAGCTGTGGAAGGAGGTATGATGCAAGTCTGATGGATAAATGTATTATTTCTTTATTTCTGAGTGTTTCATCTAAACGGACCTCTTTGGTGTGTGTGCTCCTCTTTAGAGGGCTACACACACCAAAGAGGATGTTTCTAGATTTACTGCTGCATTTCAGTAATCTACCACAATGCACTGTGACCTTTATTTCTTGCATCTCATTTGTTGTATTCTTTTTAACTTATGTCTGTTTTTAATTTTGGTGAGTTCTAGTACTGCACATTCTACTCAGACCAGCTCAGAAGGGAGATCTGTTGCTCTTGAGAAAACATCCGGGGCTGTAGCCCCAGTAGCGTCTCCCTAGATCCTCCACAGCTCTGCAGTCTCTCACGGCAACAGCACATTTCAGGTGAGGCTCGAGCTAATGAGTCCCCATGGCAACGGACACACCCACCACACCTGAGGCAAAACCTGTCAGTCAGGAGAACTGATCAAGCAGGAAATAATCAGAAATACTTTTGTCCAGAATGAACCGTCAACTGCAGCAGAGAGATGAAGAACATGAACAGAATCATCAGTTGTATGCTTTATGGTCTGTTTTTGTGCTCCTCGGTTTTCTCTAATGATGGTGAGTAAGCTGTTAACTATTGCCAGTTTGGATAGAAAAGACGGGTTTATTAAATCCATAAATATGCTGTGAAAGTTGAAACTTTGCTGACGGGATTCTTCAACCGTCGACAGCAGGAGGAAGAAGCGTCTCTGGACCTGAATCAAAGTCCAAAATATCCTACATAAACGAAGTAGCAAGAAGATTTTGGTTGGTTATTTTAAACAATTTAGCAAAAACAGAGGCATAAAACTCAACAATACAAATGACAAAAAAACGTCCTACTAACAAAAACAATGCTAAAATCTACCTTTTTTATGTATTTATTTATTTAAGTATTTTTTTTGTAAGAAGATGTTGGTTGGTTATTTTAAACATTTTTTTCAAAAACAGAGGCACTTAACAATATGAATTACAAAAAGAACATCGTACTTACAAAAAGAATACTAAAATGTAAATTTGTATTCATTTATTTAAGTGTCGTTCGTCCGTCGTTGTTTTACTGATGTAGTGTTTAGTTTCCACCACAAGGTGGCGGTGAAGACATCAACATGGAGCTTGTTTGTCAGGAGGTTTGTATGTAGATTTGTTTCAGTTTGGTCGAAAAAAAGGAGTCATTATACCTTTACAGGAAAAATAGAAAAATATATATAACGATAATAATAATGATAATAATAATAATATTAATAACTGTCAAGTTAAACAATTACAGTAAAGTTACGTTAACAGATAAAATTGTAGTTATGTCCCTTCAGAATTAATAATTAACTCTTACTGCCAGACTGCTGTCAAACTCCTCTTCAAAAAACCTATGAGAGCAAAGTGTTGTGTTAATAATGATTATGTGTCTGCTGTGACGTCTGAACTCACCGGCCTGAAGAGAAGGATCTTAACAGAAATCAGTGATATTTTATGTTGAGTTCATGTTTGGTAGTCAGGACGATGTACTGGGACGTTCTCTTGTCGTTTGAATGTTTTGATCTCTTCATCTATGTCGGTGATGATGCTGTTTTAAGTTCTGGATCACATTTGTTCCTGTGTGGCTTGTTTTTACGTTACACATCTGGATATTCTGAAGTCACAGTGAAAACGTTTCACATGGAAGTCGTGTTTGTTCAGACTGGAAATATATTCTCACTCTGATGGATAAATGATTTCTCTCAGGGATGGATGGAAACAAACGTAGAAAGAAAAACAGAATATTTGATTTTATCAGTTGGACAAATAGTTGTTATGTTTATAACTGCATGACAATATTTTATGTAGGCAAAATAAAACCTAATTAAAGTTCATAATTATGACCGGCCATTTTTATTCTATCAGTTTTTTTATACGCAGATATTTAATGAAGACATAACACAACTGAATGTTCCTCAAAGTGTCTGAGTTTCGTGTTAAAGTCTTCTTCTGAGTCTTCCTCTGATGTTTCTGCAGATACACAGGTCTCCTGTCAGGTCAGCAAGACTTGTATCTTACCCTGCAGTTTCACAGCTCATGATGACGTTGTCATCCACTGGATTCAAGAGACTCCACCAGAGTCCCGGGTTCAAGAGACTCCACCAGAGTCCCGGGTTCTAGAGACTCCACCAGAGTTCCGGGTTCAAGAGACTCCACCAGAGTCCCGGGTTCAAGAGACTCCACCAGAGTCCCGGATTCAAGAGACTCCACCAGAGTCCCGGGTTCTAGAGACTCCACCAGAGTTCCGGGTTCAAGAGACTCCACCAGAGTCCCGGGTTCAAGAGACTCCACCAGAGTCCCGGATTCAAGAGACTCCACCAGAGTCCCGGGTTCTAGAGACTCCACCAGAGTCCCGGGTTCTAGAGACTCCACCAGAGTCCCGGGTTCAAGAGACTCCACCAGAGTCCCGGGTTCAAGAGACTCCACCAGAGTCCTGGATTCAAGAGACTCCACCAGAGTCCCGGGTTCAAGAGACTCCACCAGAGTCCCGGGTTCAAGAGACTCCACCAGAGTCCCGGGTTCAAGAGACTCCACCAGAGTCCCAGGTTCACTCCTACTATCACAAACAAGACCGACTGAGAGAGCAGCACCAGAGGTTCAGAGGAAGAACATCTCTGTTTGAGGACCAGATCTCCAGAGGAAACGCTTCCCTGCTGCTGACAGGAGTGAAGGTTCAGGACCAGGGCAGATATCTGTGTAACGTCAGCACCATCACTGGAAACAAGGAGAACTTCATCAACCTGAATGTGAACGGTATGTGGAGAATAAAAACCTCAGCATATTCAGATGTTTGAGTCTGTTGGTCAGGTTGTTTTTGTAATAAACAGAATAGAACAGATATTTACTGTTGCAGGAACAATGAAACACAGTTTAGCAGTTCTTCCTTATTAACATATTGTAAAGGATTATCATTAACTCACTGAGTTTGTCTCAGACATAAAATAGCTGATACAAAGTTAACATAACTGCTAAAGTGGTTGTTAAACTCGTAACGCCCATACGACAGTTTCTGAGGGAATTTACACTTTTTTCAAACTGCTGCGGGGTCGTTGTTTCCATTGGTGTTTCTTTTTATGAGCGTAACTCTCCTAGTTCTCTCTCCACATCCGTAACTCTCTGTATCTCATCCTGCGAGACTTCTCTTCCAACAAAGATACAGAAGATCTCAACTTTGAACAGATATTGAACATATATTGAAGAAAATGAACAAAAATCTCTTTAGTTTTGTACAAATAATTGTAACTGCTACCATCGCTGTTGTGAAAACAGTCAACAGAAGAACAAGAAGGCAACGGATGATTAAAATGATTATTCAGAGTAATAGAGTATAGTAGTATAATAGTAAAGCCCTGATGTAATGCAGTAATGCATAGTGATTAAGTAGTTTTACAGCACAACTACATCGAATAAATGAGACCAAAAATGGCTGGACACTAGATTTTGATGACTTTAATTTGACCGACTAACTCACGTCCAGTAATGCAGGACACATGGAAATGCAAAAAAAGTATTTCCACCAGGCTTTTACAGTAAACTGGATTATCTATATGTCTGAATAAATACCTTGAGACAGCATAAAAAGGTTTTATTTAATTACAAGTGTTTCCAGTACAGGTTTTACTTTGTGATATTTAAGGCCTGTTTACGGGACGACGCTAAGTCGGTAAAACCCAAACATTATGTTGCGTCCTGGCCTCTCGTTTACACGGAAACAGAGTTTTGGGAGGAAAAAAACACATGCAAAGATTTGACAACAGCCTGCAGAGGGACATTTTTTGCAACTCAAGCAGTTCACATAAAAGGATAATTTCCCACTCATCTTCACTGAACCAACAAAAGAAACCCTCTCAACGAGGAAACAAAGTCATCCAATGACAAATGCAACCCCCCCAAATGTCCCAGCAGTCCAAAATATAAATCAAACATGCACCAGTCCTCCAATCATGCACCCAAATCTTAATCAACAGAAAAATTACTCAAACCACAACAGAAAGTACAGATCTTCACGTAGTACCATGCCCAAAAAGAAGAAAACAAATACATAAACATGGTCTCACTGTTCTCCAGCGCTCTCCAGGTAAGTGACAACAAGAGCGTCTCCTTGCACATCCTGGAGCGACGCGTCTCCCGCTGGACACGATGGTCTGCTCTCGTACAGATCTCCTTAGGAGAGACAGCTCTGGCCCACAATAGAGAATCCTAAGTCTATTTTAGTTTTGGAGACCAGCAAGTCTCTTTGTAGATGGTCCCATTTCCTGGAACAATTTCTGTTTTTGTGAATTAGAACAACTCAAACTGTTGTTGCATTTAAATCTCTGCTGAAAACTCATTTCTACTCGCTGGCATTAAATTAAAGTTGAATTTTAGACCTCTTCTCTTTATATATCATCTTTAGTTGTGCTTTAACTGATGTAGTTTGAGGTGGATTATTTACAGGATATTGTTTTATTTTAGCTGTAAAAGCAGTTTGGTAAACCTCGGTTGTTTTTAATATAAATACATTTGACCTTAACTTTGAAAGAATGACCAGAAAAGTACTTTTTCAACCGAGATTGAAGCGCGTGAAGTAAACAGGGTTTCAGTGACGTGAACAACATTAACAACTGCATATTTGTCCTCCAGCTCCAGTCCAGCACGTCAACATAGAACAGGTACAAAATAAAATCACCTGCAGCTCAGAGGGGATCTATCCTGAACCTGGACTCACCTGGACCACCGATCCTCCATCCAGCATGAGCCTGCAGAACCTGCAGAACCTGCAGAACCTGCAGAACCTGCAGAACCCACCAACAGTCCAGCAGACTGAACAGCAGCTTTACAGCATCAGCAGCTCTCTGGTACTTTCAGACGGAGATACTGACCTGGACTACATCTGCACCGTCAGCACTCCAGCAAACAGCAGGAGGAGATCCATTTTGCTTCAACCAGGTACAAATGACATTTAAATGTTTATGTGGAGGCTCTCAGTGCCACGAAGACCTTAATGAGATGTTCATGTCGTCTACAAAAGCATTTGTCCTTTACAACTGATGTTTAGTTTTATTTCGTTTTGGGTTTTTCATCATTCCATGTCTTGTTTACTGTAATTTCAGCAGTTATAAATGGATCAAACACTGAGACATACATCTCCTGCTCAACCGCCAATTATCCAATAAAGTGTCTCACCTGGACATTTAACCACAAAGAGATCATACTGACCCAGACGGGACATGTAGGGCTCTACAACACTAGAGAGAGGTGGAGGGAGTACGTGATGACTGTATCAGAGACAGGAGGTCTCACTCTGAAGCATTTAACTTCAGACCAGACAGGAACATACAAATGTGAACTCAGGGATGAAGAGGAAACATACGTGAAATACACCTTTCTTCACATACCAAAAGGTAAGACAGTTAAAAGTGTTAGAGCCAGAATAAGTTATTAAGAGTTTAGTTTTGGTCATGTCTCATGGTTAATTTGATTATTTAAAAGGAAAGAGTGCTGCTGTTTGGTTCTGTTCATGTCAAAAGTTGAACTGATGGTATGAACATCTGCATGACATCAGTCTGCTGCAGCAGTAAGTTGTCGGTGACGTAGATCGTCAGAGCAACAGTGTTAGGGTTTGACCGTGAGTCACACAACTGCATCCATTTCCTGCTATAGATGGAGGCTTTTAATGTTGCTAACTTATTCTGAATTATTTGTTTTAGTAAATAGTGGAAACATTCAAAGAACTCTGTGTCACTGACTTTAGCTCAAGAACTGGTCATAAATCAATAAAACAGATTTAAGAAACTGCAGCTACAAACAGTAACAGAGTTGTGAATGTTCATGTGTGCTGTGATCTGTTGAGACTCGTGTTCAAATCACTGACATCAAAAACACAGAAACTGTCATTTTAATTCTTGTGTTTTTCTGTTGCAGACTGGACTGGAGTTATTGTAGGAGTGGTGGTGGGTTTGCTGCTGCTGCTGCTGGTCTTGGTTTCTGGAGTCATTGGTTACAAATACAGGAAAAGGTTGCAGGAATACAGGAAAAGGAGGAAAGAAAGGAGGGGGAGGAATAAAAGAGAAGAAGGTAAAGATATTGTTTCATAATTTGATTGTGTAAACACGAGGGATGCAGGATGTTGAATATTTGCTCATATCTGATATGCCGGTACTTTAAATGAAGTTTTTCCAGACTGTTGATACTAGTACTGATATATGCAGCTAAACTTCTTCAAAGTCAAAGTCAAAGTCAAAGTAGCTTTATGCTATATGTCAAGACATACAGAGATCGAGAGGGACATTTCCCACTTCCCATGGTGAAACATATAAACATATAAACATATAGACATATAAACATATAAAGTGCGCAGGCGCAGGCACAGCAGATGGACAGACATTCTTAAAAAGTTACACATAAGATAATGTAGTTACACTATAACTAGGGATGAGTGCAAATGGCAATTATTTAGATAAACATTAAACGGTGAGTAAAGTGACACAGTGGTGATGTTACATACTCCTGAGTGTTCATGGGTTGGGGGGGGGGGGGTTTAGCTTTCTGACTGCTTGGTATGCGAAGCTGTTACTGAGTCTGGTGGTGCGGCAACGGAGCCTCCTGTACCTTCTACCTGAGGGTAGGAGACTCATGTACCTTCTACCTGAGGGTAGGAGGCTCCTTCTACCTGAGGGTAGGAGACTCCTGTACCTTCTACCTGAGGGTAGGAGGCTCATGTACCTTCTACCTGAGGGTAGGAGCCTCCTGTACCTTCTACCTGAGGGTAGGAGACTCCTGTACCTTCTACCTGAGGGTAGGAGGCTCCTTCTACCTGAGGGTAGGAGCCTCCTGTACCTTCTACCTGAGGGTAGGAGACTCCTGTACCTTCTACCTGAGGGTAGGAGCCTCCTGTACCTTCTACCTGAGGGTAGGAGACTCCTGTACCTTCTACCTGAGGGTAGGAGCCTCCTGTACCTTCTACCTGAGGGTAGGAGACTCCTGTACCTTCTACCTGAGGGTAGGAGCCTCCTGTACCTTCTACCTGAGGGTAGGAGACTCCTGTACCTTCTACCTGAGGGTAGGAGGCTCCTTCTACCTGAGGGTAGGAGACTCCTGTACCTTCTACCTGAGGGTAGGAGACTCCTGTACCTTCTACCTGAGGGTAGGAGACTCCTGTACCTTCTACCTGAGGGTAGGAGGTTCCTGTACCTTCTACCTGAGGGTAGGAGGCTCCTGTACCTTCTACCTGAGGGTAGGAGGTTCCTGTACCTTCTACCTGAGGGTAGGAGACTCCTGTACCTTCTACCTGAGGGTAGGAGGCTCCTGTACCTTCTACCTGAGGGTAGGAGGTTCCTGTACCTTCTACCTGAGGGTAGGAGGCTCCTGTTCTACCTGAGGGTAGGAGACTCCTGTACCTTCTACCTGAGGGTAGGAGCCTCCTGTACCTTCTACCTGAGGGTAGGAGGCTCCTTCTACCTGAGGGTAGGAGACTCCTGTACCTTCTACCTGAGGGTAGGAGCCTCCTGTACCTTCTACCTGAGGGTAGGAGGCTCCTTCTACCTGAGGGTAGGAGACTCCTGTACCTTCTACCTGAGGGTAGGAGCCTCCTGTACCTTCTACCTGAGGGTAGGAGCCTCCTGTACCTTCTACCTGAGGGTAGGAGGTTCCTGTACCTTCTACCTGAGGGTAGGAGGCTCCTGTTCTACCTGAGGGTAGGAGACTCCTGTACCTTCTACCTGAGGGTAGGAGACTCCTGTACCTTCTACCTGAGGGTAGGAGCCTCCTGTACCTTCTACCTGAGGGTAGGAGACTCCTGTACCTTCTACCTGAGGGTAGGAGGTTCCTGTACCTTCTACCTGAGGGTAGGAGGCTCCTGTACCTTCTACCTGAGGGTAGGAGACTCCTGTACCTTCTACCTGAGGGTAGGAGGCTCCTGTACCTTCTACCTGAGGGTAGGAGACTCCTGTACCTTCTACCTGAGGGTAGGAGGCTCCTGTACCTTGTACCTGAGGGTAGGAGGTTCCTGTACCTTGTACCTGAGGGTAGGAGGTTCCTGTACCTTCTACCTGAGGGTAGGAGACTGTACCTTCTACCTGAGGGTAGGAGGCTCCTGTACCTTCTACCTGAGGGTAGGAGGTTCCTGTACCTTGTACCTGAGGGTAGGAGGCTCCTGTACCTTCTACCTGAGGGTAGGAGGTTCCTGTACCTTCTACCTGAGGGTAGGAGACTGTACCTTCTACCTGAGGGTAGGAGGCTCCTGTACCTTCTACCTGAGGGTAGGAGGTTCCTGTACCTTGTACCTGAGGGTAAGAGACTCCTGTTCTACCTGAGGGTAGGAGACTCCTGTACCTTCTACCTGAGGGTAGGAGACTCCTGTTCTACCTGAGGGTAGGAGGTTCCTGTACCTTCTACCTGAGGGTAGGAGACTCCTGTACCTTCTACCTGAGGGTAGGAGACTCCTGTTCTACCTGAGGGTAGGAGACTCCTGTACCTTCTACCTGAGGGTAGGAGACTCCTGTACCTTCTACCTGAGGGTCGAAGGCTCCTGTACCTTCTACTTGAGGGTAGGAGGCTCCTGTACCTTCTACCTGAGGGTAGGAGGTTCCTGTACCTTGTACCTGAGGGTAGGAGACTCCTGTTCTACCTGAGGGTAGGAGACTCCTGTACCTTCTACCTGAGGGTAGGAGACTCCTGTTCTACCTGAGGGTAGGAGACTCCTGTACCTTCTACCTGAGGGTCGGAGGCTCCTGTACCTTCTACCTGAGGGTAGGAGACTCCTGTACCTTCTACCTGAGGGTAGGAGACTCCTGTTCTACCTGAGGGTAGGAGGCTCCTGTACCTTCTACCTGAGGGTAGGAGACTCCTGTACCTTGTACCTGAGGGTAGGAGACTGTACCTTCTACCTGAGGGTCGGAGGCTCCTGTACCTTCTACTTGAGGGTAGGAGGCTCCTGTACCTTCTACCTGAGGGTAGGAGGCTCCTGTACCTTCTACCTGAGGGTAGGAGACTCCTGTACCTTCTACCTAAGGGTAGGAGACTCCTGTACCTTCTACTTGAGGGTAGGAGACTCCTGTACCTTCTACCTGAGGGTAGGAGGCTCCTGTACCTTGTACCTGAGGGTAGGAGACTCCTGTACCTTGTACCTGAGGGTAGGAGACTCCTGTACCTTCTACCTAAGGGTAGGAGACTCCTGTTCTACCTGAGGGTAGGAGACTCCTGTTCTACCTGAGGGTAGGAGACTCCTGTACCTTCTACCTAAGGGTAGGAGACTCCTGTTCTACCTGAGGGTAGGAGACTCCTGTACCTTCTACTTGAGGGTAGGAGGTTCCTGTACCTTGTACCTGAGGGTAGGAGGCTCCTGTACCTTGTACCTGAGGGTAGGAGGTTCCTGTACCTTGTACCTGAGGGTAGGAGGTTCCTGTACCTTCTACCTGAGGGTAGGAGGCTCCTGTACCTTCTACCTGAGGGTAGGAGGCTCCTGTACCTTCTACCTGAGGGTAAGAGGTTCCTGTACCTTCTACCTGAGGGTAGGAGGCTCCTGTACCTTGTACCTGAGGGTAGGAGACTCCTGTACCTTGTACCTGAGGGTAGGAGGCTCCTGTACCTTCTACCTGAGGGTAAGAGGTTCCTGTACCTTCTACCTGAGGGTAGGAGGCTCCTGTACCTTCTACCTGAGGGTAGGAGGCTCCTGTACCTTCTACCTGAGGGTAGGAGACTCCTGTTCTACCTGAGGGTAGGAGACTCCTGTACCTTTTACCTGAGGGTCGGAGGCTCCTGTACCTTCTACTTGAGGGTAGGAGACTCCTGTACCTTCTACCTGAGGGTAGGAGACTCCTGTACCTTCTACCTGAGGGTAGGAGACTCCTGTACCTTCTACCTGGGGGTAGGAGGCTCCTGTACCTTCTACCTGAGGGTAGGAGACTCCTGTACCTTCTACCTGAGGGTAGGAGGCTCCTGTACCTTCTACCTGAGGGTAGGAGGCTCCTGTACCTTCTACCTGAGGGTAGGAGACTCCTGTACCTTCTACCTGAGGGTAGGAGGTTCCTGTACCTTCTACCTGAGGGTAGGAGGCTGAACAGACTGTGTGCGGGGTGGCTGGTGTCACTCGCAATCGCGATAGCTTTCCAGGTGAGGCGGGTGGTGTAAATGTCCTTCAAGGAGGGGAGTGGGGCACCTATGATCTTCCCAGCTGTGTTCACTATGCGTTGCAGTGCTTTCCTGCTGTACAGCTACCGCCCCACACAGTGGTGCAGCTACCGCCCCACACAGTGATGCAGCTACCACACAGTGATGCAGCTACCGCCCCACACAGTGATGCAGCTACCACACAGTGATGCAGCTACCGCCCCACACAGTGATGCAGCTACCGCCCCACACAGTGATGCAGCTACCACACAGTGATGCAGCTACCGCCCCACACAGTGATGCAGCTACCACACAGTGATGCAGCTACCGCCCCACACAGTGATGCAGCTACCACACAGTGATGCAGCTACCGCCCCACACAGTGATGCAGCTACCACACAGTGATGCAGCTACCGCCCCACACAGTGATGCAGCTACCGCCCCACACAGTGGTGCAGCTACCACACAGTGATGCAGCTACCGCCCCACACATTGATGCAGCTACCACACAGTGATGCAGCTACCGCCCCACACAGTGATGCAGCTACCACACAGTGATGCAGCTACCGCCCCACACAGTTTTGCAGCTACCGCCCCACACGGTGGTGCAGCTACCGCCCCACACGGTGGTGCAGCTACCGCCCCACACAGTGATGCAGCTACCGCCCCACACAGTGATGCAGCTACCACACAGTGATGCAGCTACCGCCCCACACAGTGATGCAGCTACCACACAGTGATGCAGCTACCGCCCCACACAGTGATGCAGCTACCACACAGTGATGCAGTTACCGCCCCACACAGTGATGCAGCTACCGCCCCACACAGTGATGCAGCTACCGCCCCACACGGTGGTGCAGCTACCGCCCCACACGGTGGTGCAGCTACCGCCCCACACAGTGATGCAGCTACCGCCCCACACGGTGATGCAGCTACCGCCCCACCCGGTGGTGCAGCTACCGCCCCACACAGTGATGCAGCTACCGCCCCACACGGTGATGCAGCTACCGCCCCACCCGGTGGTGCAGCTACCGCCCCACACGGTGATGCAGCTACCACACAGTGATGCAGCTACCGCCCCACACAGTGATGCAGCTACCGCCCGACACAGTGGTGCAGCTGGACAGGATGCTCTCAATGGTGCCCTGGTAAAAAGTTTTCATTGATGGCTGTGGGAGCTCTCGCTTTCTTGAGCTTGCGGAGGAAGTAAAGGCGCCGCTGGGCTTTCTTTGCCAGTGATGCAGAGTTGGTGGCCCAGGAGAGGTCCTCGCTGATGTGCACCCCCAGGAATTTGGTTCTACTGACCCGCTCCACAGCAGCACCATCGATGGTCAGTGGTGGGAGTTCAGTGTGGTCTCTCCGGAAGTCGACCACAATCTCCTTTGTTTTGCTGACATTCAGCAAGAGGTTGTTGTCTCTGCACCACGTGGTCAGAAGGTTGACCTCCTTCCTGTAGTGGGTCTTGTCGTTCTTGGTGATGGGACCTACCAGAGTAGTATCATCCGCAAACTTCACCATGTGATTGGTGTTGAAGGTTGGTGTGCAGTCGTGAGTCAGCAGGGTGAAGAGCAGGGGACTGAGCACGCAGCCTTGTGGGGCTCCTGTGCTGAGTGTGATGCTGCTCGAGGTGTTGTTGCCGACTCTGACTGCTTGTGGCCTCTGTTCAGTATCCAGTTACAGAGGGAGGCGTTGAGCCCCAGCTGGTCCAGTTTGCAGATGAGTTGTTGTGGGATTATAGTATTAAAAGCAGAACTGAAGTCTATGACAAGCATTCTCACATATGAGTCTGCTTTTTCCAGGTGTGTGAGGGCTGGGTGGAGAGCAGAGCAGATTGCATCCTCTGTGGAGCGTTTGGATCAGTATGCAAACTGAAAGGGGTCTAGGGTGGGGGGGAGGTTGGATTTGATGTGAGCCATGACTAGCCGTTCAAGGCACTTCATGACGATGGGGGTCAGTGCCACAGGGCGGTAGTCATTAAAGCAGGATGGAGATGGTTTCTTAGGCACAGGTATGATGATGGAGGTTTTGAGGTGTGATGGAACAGCAGCTTGACTCAGAGAAGTGTTGAAGATGATCGTGAGGATATCCTTAAGCTCCTCTGCGAGGTCCCTGAGAACACAGTCTGATGGTTGATGGTGGAGAGTGTTCTCTTCACACTTTCGGCAGACAGGCACAGTGCCTGGTCGTGGGGGGGGGGGGGGGGGGTGTGGAGTTTTCTGTGGGGTTGTGTTGTTTGTGGCTTCAAACCGTGCAAAGAAGCTGTTGAGGTCGTTCAGCAGAGAGATGTTGTCGTCGCAGGTCTGTGATGCAGGCTTGTAGTCCGTTATAGTCTGGATGCCCTGCCACAGGCTGCGCGTGTCTCTGCTGTCCTGGAAGTGGCTGGTGATCTTATTTGTATATTCCAGTTTTGCTTTTTTGATGCCACGGGACAGGTTGGCTCTCGCTGTTCTCAGGCCAGTTTTGTCCCCGGATTTGAAGGCTTTGTCTCTGGCCCTCAGCAGCCGATGGACAGCCCCTGTCAGCCATGGTTTTTTGTTAGCCTGGTGGTGATGGTTCCAGAGTCCTGGAGGGTCCCGAACCTTTCAAGGAGCTGGTTCCAGAGTAGTGGAGGGTCCAGCCCCTTCAAGGAGCTGGGTTGCAGAGCCCAAGCTATGTGTGGAGGTGAGCCCGACTATCTCTAGCCGGTATCTCTCAACCTCACAAGCTCCGGCTCCTTCCCCCCCAGCGAGGTGACATTCCATGTCCCCACTGTGAGGGTTTTGGTCCAGGGATTGGGTTGTCGAGGCACCCCGCCACGACTGCTACCCAGCCCACATTGCACCGGCCTTTCACGGACCTTCCTGCGGGTGGTGGGCCTACGGGAAGGCGGGCCCATGTCGCCGTTTCGGGCTGAGCCCGGCCGGGTCCCACGGGCAAAGACCCGGTCACCAGGCGCTCGCCAGCGAGCCCCAACCCCAGGCCCGGCTCCAGGAAGGGGGCCCGGTGACCGGGCGACGTTACGGTCCTTGGTTTCTTTCTTCTCATGTTAGGCTTTGTGAACCGCTCTTAGTCTGGCCCGTCACCCAGGACCTGTTTGCCATGGGAGTCCCTACCAGGGGCGAAAGTGCCCCCGACAACATAGATCCTAGGATCACTCGGGCACACAAACCCCTCCACCACAGTAAGGTGGCGGTTCAAGGAGGGGCCTTTCAATAATTTTTCTCAGTTAAACTTTTCTTTTCTTTCCATCATTTCTAAAACCATCTCTGTGTCTGAACCGTCTTCTTCAGTTGGTCTTTTTGTTTCTGTGGTTTCATTTCTGAAACGAGTCTAATCCGTGCCGTCAATCTACTGCAAGTAGACGGGACATCGTCAAGATCAATACATTTGGCATTGACTTAATCATACGGATTTCATATGGATTTATTTAATCATATGGATTTCTGTGTGTGTGAATATACAGTATATAAATGAAATGTCTGCTCATGTTCAGTGTTTGAACACCATGACACCAAACAGCAGTCAACACTTTTAACCCTTTAAACATTCAGACTAACTGATTAAAGACTGAAGACACTTCTGATGTTGATTAAGGACACATTTTAGTTTAATACGTCCCAACAGTCACATTATTATTAATTGTTCAGTTCAGTTTCATTAGTGTTTTTATTGTTATTGTTGATATTTTCAGAGGAGGTTCTGGTTGACTTGGGCCTGAAGGAGCACGACTCAACAGAAGGGGTTAAACAGAGACTGATCTCAGCTATGAAGGATCGCAGTGAAGTTCGGTGAGTCCCGATGTGATCAATAACACAATCAGTCTGTTTAGATTAACAGTGGAGTTCCTTTAATATTGTTTTTGTCGTTAAAATGAGAACTTTTATAGTCAGATGTGTTTGTTTATTCTGGGTCAGCTCAAGTCAACTCAACCAGAGGTTCATATTCCAAATACTAGTGTAGTAAAAGCCCCAAAGTCATGTGAGGCTTCTCTTAGACAAGTTAGGTACTTAGGTGTGTGTGTGTGTGTGTGTGTGTGTGTGTGTGTGTGTGTGTGTGTGTGTGTGTGTGTGTGTGTGTGTGTGTGTGTGTGTGTGTGTGTGTGTGTGTGTTTGTGTGTGTGTGTGTGTGTGTGTGTGTGTGTGTGTAGAAATATATATATTAGAGCTGTCAAACAATAATTTTTTTTATCGCGATTAATCGCACATTTATTCACAAGTTTTTTGTTTTTAATACTGTTAACAACAGTTGGGGGGAATCGGCGGGGGGGCCGCTCTCTGCTACTACGTACTTCCATGGTAATTCATTTCAGATCCACAGTACATGCAAATTATGGAGGATTTTTTGTGACATTAAATAAATAAATACATAATTAATTAATTAAATGGGAATGAAATATATCATTAATTAATTAAAATTAGAATTAAATATGTCATTAATTTATTAAAATACAATTCATTTTAAGTAAAAAAATATATGTATTTTTTCAGCATTTAATTAATTAATGACACATTTAATTAATGATTTTGTGTTGTGTGTGAATCATGAAATGTAAAACTGCATTTAATTAATGCATCTGCATCTTTTTGAAATGGAACTTTCCGTTCAAAAGTCCCATTTCATTCTCCATCTTTCCTCGCTTTTCAAAAAAGTTCACGCAGTAATCCACCATACTTTTCCTCCAGCTACGGGTGCTGATGACCACCAGAAATGATATAATGCGCGTTTTTGTTATTTTTTTTATCCTGCGCGTTAATCATGCGTTAAGAATATTGTACATGTGCAGCCCTCTAACATCTTTACTGCACTTTACAAATATTTCATTCTTCATCTGAATATTCCTGGATACTGTCATGTGAATAAGTGGGTTCCCCTCTTTAATCTTGTATTTACACAAAATGTAATAAAATAATCTTATATTATTGGATAAATAAAACCTCAAATGAACAAGAAAATATAACTTATTTCATCTGGGTATTTATTGACTGAAGATCAATAATCATCAGTCATTAATTACATGTGCATCAGCAGGTGAACAGACAGAAACATAAATGCAGATGTTTTGGTCGTTTGCTGTTCTGGATCATTCAGGTGTGTGTTCACTTAATGTCAAGAAGATAAGACATCAGCAATAGTAATAGAGAAGCCATTATTGTTGAACATAAATCTGGAGAGAGTTATAAAATCCTTTTCAAATTAACATAATTAGAATTTAGCGGATTACAGTGAGGAAAATTATTTAGAGAGACCTGAACACAATATACAAAAACAAAAAACAAATATAAGGGTCAATAAAGCAGTAAATATATTTTAAAAGATCCTTTAGCTGAATACTTGAGGAAAGTTCAGCTCCACACTTGTTCATTTTCATTCAGTATTGAAAGTTAAAGTAGTTTTTTCCTGAATCATATGTTTTTATTGTGACTGGGGATCAGATGACTGACATTATTGGAGCCTGAATGTATCGCCATGTTCCTCCATCTGCAGATGAGACGTCTGTTTTGTCTTCAGTTTGTTTATTACAGATTTTATTAGAACTGACATCATATTTTCTCTCATCACAGATTCGTTGGTCTTAGACTCTCAAAGACTCACTATGAAGTCATTGCGTCTGCTCTGAAGTCTAAAACCTCCCGTCTGACAGAACTGGACCTGAGTGAGAGCGACCTGGAGGATTCAGGAGTGAAGATTCTGTGTGGTGGACTGGAGAGTCCAAACTGTAGACTGGAGACTCTCAGGTCAGTTCATGGAGAAGTTTCTACATTCATCCAGTTGTAATCCTCCAAAGATGGAACAAAATAATTTAAATCACAAACATAAAAAAAATGCTTGTGTGAGATCTTCCATCAGTAGTTTCAACAGCTGGAACAGCTGGATCAGCTGGAACAACTGGATCAGCTGGATCAGGAACAGCTGGATCAGCTGGATCAGGATCAGCTGGAACAGCTGGATCAGCTGGATCAGCTGGAACAGCTGGAACAGCTGGAACAGCTGGATCAGCAGCTGGATCAGCAGCTGGAACAGCTTTAACAGCTGGAACAGCTGGATCAGCTGGAAAAACAGGATCAGCTGGATCAGCTGGATCAGCTGGATCAGCTGGAACAGCAGCTGGAACAGCAGCTGGAACAGCTTTAACAGCTGGAACAGCTGGATCAGCTGGAAAAACAGGATCAGCTGGAACAGCTGGAACAGCTGGATCAGCTGGATCAGCTGGAACAGCTGGAACAGCTGGAACAGCTGGATCAGATGGATCAGGATCAGCTGGATCAGCTGGATCAGCTGGAACAGCTGGAACAGCTGGAACAGCTGGATCAGCAGCTGGATCAGCAGCTGGAACAGCTTTAACAGCTGGAACAGCTGGATCAGCTGGAAAAACAGGATCAGCTGGATCAGCTGGAACAGGTGGATCAGCTGGATCAGCTGGAACAGGTGGATCAGCTGGATCAGCTGGATCAGCTGGATCAGCTGGAACAGCAGCTGGAACAGCAGCTGGAACAGCTTTAACAGCTGGAACAGCTGGATCAGCTGGAAAAACAGGATCAGCTGGAACAGCTGGAACAGCTGGATCAGCTGGATCAGCTGGAACAGCTGGATCAGCTGGAACAGCTGGAACAGCTGGAACAGCTGGATCAGATGGATCAGGATCAGCTGGATCAGCTGGATCAGCTGGAACAGCTGGATCAGCAGGAACAGCTGGAACAGCTGGATCAGCTGGAACATCTGGATCAGCAGGAACAGCTGGATCAGCTGGATCAGCTGGATCAGATGGATCAGGATCAGCTGGATCAGCTGGATCAGCTGGAACAGCTGGATCAGCAGGAACAGCTGGATCAGCAGGAACAGCGGGATCAGCTGGAGCAGCTGGAACAGCTGGAACATCTGGAACAGCTGGATCAGCTGGATCAGCTCTCCTCCCTTCCTGAAACTCCAGAGAACTTCATCCAGAGTTGCTGTATGTGACCTTTACATGTCAGCTTCATGACGGCTCACCTGCTCCCTGATCACACGTATCTTTGCTCCTTTCTGCTGTGTTTTCTTACCCTGAGTTTCAGACAGGGAGGTGATGAAAACCAACACTTGGAGCTCTGTGTCTTCAGTCATTAATCACCAACATGTTTGACCAGATAAAACCTGCTTTAGTAAATCACTCTGGATGGAAAACGGCAGTGAGCTGCGTGTTGAGACGATATCAATGAAATGTTGGTGTTTAATCTGTGAAACCGAACCAGAATATCCTGTTGATCTGAGGACCAGAGGCGGATCTAGGGGGTGGCTACTTGGGCTCAAGCCCCGAATGTTTTTCCAAAAGCCCCGGATCCATAGGCGCCGGAACCGTGGGTGCTTCGGGGCCCGAGCGCCCACGGAGATGGCCGAGCACCCACGGGGAGGGCCGAGCAGGCGAGCCCCCATGTCAACAATCACTGATTGGCTAAAGTGGTTTTCACACAGAGGGCGCACAGCGGCAGCCGCCGCCCGCTTTCCCATTCTTTGTGCATGTGCTGCCTCCGCGCAAAAGCGCAGGGTCTGCCGCCGAGGTCAGCGGCGCGCAACAGGGCGCACACCACCGAGTTTGCGTGGTGGGCAGCAAGGGTGCAAAACGGCACAAAGCGGCTTTCACCTAGAACGTGGTTTGCGGCGCGCACACCACCGGGGTGGGCGCAGACTCGGCGCAGAGACGGTGCAATTGCCCGGATCTGAAAAAACAACAACAAAAAAACAAAAAAACGTCTGGTCTAAATGTTCAATTGAGGCGCAAACACCGCGGCAGGTGCCGTCTCGCGCCGCCGAGCTCGGTGGGGAAGTGTCCGCTCTGGGCGCAAATCGCAGACCGAGCCGGTGTTCTGTCGATTTCTGTTGAAAAATGCTACCACGTCATAAACCGATGGCGTCTATCTGTCGAGTTTTGCTACCCTATCAGAAAAAGTTCCCTAATGGTTTTCTACCTTTTACTCCCTAAACCACTTCCTTTTCCCCCAAGTGGTCTTTGTCTCTTGCCAGGCCGTTATTGTAAATAAGAATGTGTTATTAATGACCTGCCGGGTTAAATAAACGAGAATGACTGAATGAATATCAAATAAAGCGATATAATTGTTTTATTTTTCCTCTTTATTGTATAATGTTCACAAAATGTAATGCAATTAATGTCATGGGTCGTGTATTTTGAAGGATCAAATACTCAACATCCCATATTATCCATTTTAAATCAATATTTCAGGGGTAGCATAATTTGAAAGTCCAGTAACGTCCTATCAAATAATGCTCCTGTCACTTAATGCATTCAGGTAATATACTAATCACCTCACTGCCACTGCAGGATGAATCTCAGCATTCTTATACCTCAATTCAGCCATTTTAAATCAATATTTCAGGGGTAGCATCATTTGATAGTCCAGTAACATCCTATCAAATAATGCTCCCGACACTTAATGCATTCAGGGCACGGGAAGCACCTAAAATTATCTCTGCTGGCCTGATTCTACGCCGCAAAATATCTAAAATTATCTAAATATCTTAAAAGATTTGCCTGTGCCCAAATTGAACATTTTTTAATTTCACCGTGCTGCGCTGTGACGGCATCTCAGCGGTGTCCGATAGGAGAGAAGGTGGTGGAGTGTGAAAAAAAAACTTGCAGGTTGTAGATCAGAGATGATCAAGATTGTAGAAAAAATCATTTTGACTGTGAGTCTGTGAGGAGTTGTGGGATACAAGACTGCAGGCCTATCGTGACCTCAATAAAAAGGGAAAAAAGTGGAGAGAAATCTCCCAAAATTTGGACATGCCAGGTGTATTTAAAAGTGGTAGAAAACTTTTGGTAGTGGTAGAGAGCTATTGCAAACCGAGCTGTAGCCTACTGTACGTCCAAACGAGTGGGAAAACGGCGCCAAACCGGGAAAACTTTTTTTTTTAACTTTTTCTGATGAAAGAAACCAGTTCAAGCAGCTGCTGACTATTGTAACATTTCTATCGTAAAAAGGTCTGAATTTGTTGTCCAGTGCTTTTTGTTCACATTTTCAACACCTGAGCCCCCCGCCCCCCTGGGGCTAAGCCCGGGATTTTGATTTGATTTGATTTTTATTTGTCTCAAACATGCAGGTACATACTGTATAATATAAAATAGAGCACATTACGATGCCATGGAAGTTTGAGAAGGAGCTGAAGGAAGCGAAGCTTATCAAGTTCAGCCCCCCCCTTACATCGCCACACAGCATACAATACAATTATATATAAAATACAATTACATAAACATAATATATAAACATAAACATATATATATATATATATATATATATATATATATATATATATATATATATATATATATATATATATATATATATATATATATATATATACATATATACATATATATACATACATACATATATATACACATATACATATACACACATATATATATACATATATATACACATATACATACACATACATATACATACACACACACACACACAAACACACACACATATATATACATACATACACACGCATATGCACATACATACATACATACACACGCACATACACCTATACATATACATCCATTTGCACACACATATATTCACACATTCATACATACACGCACACACACAGACACCCAACAAATTTCAATTACATAAGAAAATTCATAATCTATGAATCAATGCAATCTAAAAAAAATAGAACATTTAACTTTAATATTAATTAATATAAATAAAACCCAAATTACAAACATGATAACTAAGTAAAATCCTGTCTAAAAAATAAAATAAAATTAGCTGTCCAGTCCTTTGTAGCTGGCCAAGAGTGTCTGTTTACACTTATTTTGAAATTGTTTTGAGTTAATGCACATTTTCATGTCCTCATCAAGTTTGTTCCACAATTTTACACCACAAACAGATATGCACATACTTTTTAGAGTTGAATTGATGGTAAGTTGTTTAAAATTACGATTCCCTCTTAAATTGTATGTTCCCTCTCTAACCACAAACATCATTTGGATGTTGTTTGGTAACAATTTATTCCAGACTTTAAACATAATCTGACCCGTTTTAATTTTAACTAAGTCCCAAAATTTTAAAATACCCGATTTTAAAAACAAACAATTTGTATGAGCAAGGTACCCAGCATGATGAACAATCCTTATGACTCTTTTTTGTAAAGTGCAAATCTTTTGTAAAGTGCTTTTATATGTATTGCCCCATACTTCAACAGAATAGGACAGATATGGATCAATAAGTGCATAGTACAATATTTGAAGTGATTTCTGATCTAAAACATGTTTAGCTTTGCCCAGTATTCCAATACTTCTGGATAATTTGGAGCACACATATTTTACATGAGGCTTCCAGCAGAGTTTATGATCAATTAAAACACCAAGAAACTTAATTTCATAAACTCTTTCAATTTCCACATTTTCAATTTCCAGACATACCTTTTGCTTAATTTTTTTTTTTTTTTTTTTTTTTTTTTTTTTTCTTCTTGTCTGCACACATATTATTGATTGATACCATGACGGTAGAAACCAAAAGTGTATATATGTGCATTATTACTATATGTAATATATACATATATATACGCACACATATGCGTACACATACATAAATATACACATACAAACCCAGTGTTTTCTTTTTTTTTTTTTTTTTTTTGGGGGGGGGAGGGGGTGGGGGGGGGGGGTGACGACATCCACTGCCAATCCAGGAAGCAGGAACACACGGAGACACACGTCAAGCACTGGAAATCTGCAACAAAAAACCACAAACAAAGCACGAAACCGGCACGGAGCCGACCAAAACACGAACAGCAATCGACCTAAATCTTGAGATCTGATCGCAGTCTGAGCTAAGCTATCGCTACCGCTACCTAAACCCAAAAACTAGAGAGCCAGCATGCAGGTGAACAAGCCAGTGTGTATGTCTATGTGTGTGTGTGTGTATGTATATGATCATGCGTGTGTGTGTGTGTGTGTGTGTGTGTGTGTGTGTGTGTGTGTGAGTGTGCATGTGACTAAATGACTATATGTGTGTATGTGTGTGTGTGTGTGTGTGTGTGTGTGTGTGTGTGTGTGTGTGTGTGTGTGTGTGTGTGTGTGTGTGTGTGTGTGTGTGTGTGTGTAATAAACCAAACAAAGCTCCACCTGAAGTGTATCTATAGTGGGGGAGGGGGGGGAGCGACCCCGCCACCCGCGAGACCAGAGGCCGACAAGGAAGAGCCCGGAACCCAGGCCACCGGCAACCCCACAGAGGGGAGAAGTAGGAGGGAGGCAACCCACCGCCTGCGAGGCCCCCCCCCCAACCGGCGGCGGCCGAGGGGGCCCGCGGGCGGGGCCCCCACGGCGCGGAAAGAAGCAGCCAGGGATCCCGCGGCGGCGGACCGCGACCCAGGCAATCCCCGGCCACCCGGTCCGGGCCGGACACGCGGCCAGGAGGCCCTCACCCTTCAGGCCAACGACCCCCACCCGGCAGGGGGCCAGCCTGCCCGGAGAGACAGAGCCGCCCCGGCCGCCGACGCGGGCAGGCGCACCCGTCCCCCACGAAAGTGGCCCTCCAAGACCAGAGGGGCGCCCCGCCGTAGAGGCAGCGGGGGGGACCGGAGACGGGCCCGGAGAGAGGGAACCCCCCAACAAGGCGACACCCGCGCAGGCCCGACAACGGAGGGCCCCAGACCCAGGCATCCCATTCATTCATCCATTCACCTATCCGATACCTATACTAATAATAATATAATATACTATACATAATAATAATAATAATACTAATAATAATAATAATAATAATAATAATAATAATAATAATAATAACCATCTTTGTATAATATAATATTGATAAAATATTAAGTTTTTGATGTCCTGCCAATGGAGGCTCAAATCCTCCATGGCAGGACCCTTCCATACCGCATTCTCACCGACACAGACATACAATCACGCACCGTTTCCCCCTCCCCGGGGGGGTCCAGCACCGCCAGAAGGCACCCCAGGCTGCACGGCGGGCCCCGCCAGGCCCGGGTAACCCGACCCACCCGTCCGAGGCCCAGGCCGGTGAGGGAACGCGGGTGATGTGGGACCCCCTCCCGCCCCTTGTGTTGAGTGCATGTGATTAATGCCATAAAAACAGGGAGGAGGGAGGGCCAAGTATCGATTGACACCGACCCCCCCCCCTCCCGAACTACGTGTCCTTGTCAAGTGTATTTATAAAGTGTTGAATGTGCAGTGTCTAGTTTGCTAGACAAGTGCAATAGATTAGATCATTTTTTAAAGCAGCTATAGATTCTTCAGTCCTTATTCTCTTGTATTTAATTTCCTTTAATTCCCTCTTTTTTATATAATTACATTCATAGATAAGAAAGACAGGCAGGTGATCACTAATGTCATTCATTAAAATTCCACTTATCACTTTACTTTCCATATTATTTGTAAAATGTTGTTATCCATGTTTCTGAAACAGCAATGATATTGAAGGGTTTTTTAAATTGACTGGGATAATCTTTTATACTCTGAATATTTTTATAGAGACTTCTACTATTAAATCTCCTGACATCCTAGATCCGCCCCTGCTGAGGACATTTAACTGATGAAAACATTTATCTGTTATTGATTATTAATCTGAAGCTTTTGACCAGAACTTTTGACCAGAACCCAGTCAGACCGTTTACATGCAAAACAACAGAGAGTCGAATTGCTGTCTTAATCCGACCTAAATCGAATTTTTAAATGTATACACCTTAGCGGAGCTGTAGACGAACCGAACTGCAGCAAGAGGGAGGTTTGCTGGATCTTACCTGCAACATGATCAGGCCTAGTACGTACGACATTTACAGAACTGCTGCATCGTTAGCATACATTTTTTGCATGTTGTCCTCTTTCACGCTTGTTTACTAATTGTACTGGAAGAACGCCAACATGAAAGTGTATGTGGCGCCACCTAGTGTCCCGGAGTCAAACGCACCTCCCTCAATAATTGATTGTCTTCTCGTGCATTTATAATCAGATTTCTCTGAAACTCCAGTTTAATCTTTAGCTAGATTTGTTAGGCTCGAGGGAAGGAGGGCGGACCCAAATGCAGGACAACACGAGCAAGGTTCAGGTATAATAAAGTTTATTTAACAAAAGGCACTCAACAGGAGGGAAGGAATGCAAACACAAAATCACAGACCGAAAAAACGCAGCTGGAAAGTCCAACTAAAGGCGCAGACCAGAGGGAAGCTCACAGCTGGAAAAAGTAATCCCAAGGACCCAGGAAGGGAAGGCCCACGAACAGGAGACCATGGAAGACCAGGAAAACGGGCAGCATACAGGGCTCTGAGCTGGAGAGAATCATCCAACACCACAGCTTGTGGGAGGCAAGCTTAAGAGCAGACTGGGTGACGAGGCCGAGTGGTGTCAGGTGTGGGGACGAAGATAGGGATCATCTGTGGGGCTCTGGCCAAGCCTGACCAGACTTTGGCGCCATCTGGTGGAGGAAGGGTGTGCCATACCCTAACAAGATTGTTGCCAACAGCTGGATTCAGATGTGCATGTAACCAAACTGACTGTTGTATCAACGGCTCTGAGCCGGTCTCAGCTGAGGGTTCATGTTCAACTGTTCAGGAGTGAAGAGAGAAATCTGCCTAACACAGGAAGTTTACAAGCTCCATCAACTCCAGGATTTCTGATTCTAGTTCAGTCTGTCAGTCCAGCTCCTGAAAGTCTGGCCGTGTTGAACTTGCTCTTTAGTCCACTCCTCTGATTGATGGTTCAGGTGTGTTTATCGTGAGGATGGAGGAGGTGATGGAGGAGGTGATGGAGGAGGTGATGGAGGTGGTGAGGATGGAGGAGGTGATGGAGGAGGTGATGGAGGAGGTGATGGAGGATGTGAGGATGGAGGAGGTGATGGAGGAGGTGATGGAGGAGGTGAGGATGGAGGAGGTGAGGATGGAGGAGGTGATGGAGGAGGTGATGGAGGAGGTGATGGAGGAGGTGATGGAGGAGGTGAGGATGGAGGAGGTGAGGATGGAGGAGGTGATGGAGGAGGTGATGGAGGAGGTGATGGAGGAGGTGATGGAGGAGGTGAGGATGGAGGAGGTGAGGATGGAGGAGGTGATGGAGGAGGTGATGGAGGAGGTGAGGATGGAGGAGGTGAGGATGGAGGAGGTGATGGAGGAGGTGAGGATGGAGGAGGTGATGGAGGAGGTGAGGATGGAGGAGGTGAGGATGGAGGAGGTGATGGAGGAGGTGAGGATGGAGGAGGTGATGGAGGATGTGAGGATGGAGGAGGTGAGGATGGAGGAGGTGATGGAGGAGGTGAGGATGTTTATCGTCTCAACTTCCTGCTGCTTCATCATCATTCAGTCACTTTTCATTTGGACACAAACCTACTGTGATCCAAGTATCAGTCCGTTCTGTTAGAACATTCACACGGTCCTGACTGTCGGACAGAACCAGACAGGTCCGAAAGAAGCTGCTTAGGACGGGGACGGAGACGTTCAGATGAGGACGGAGACGTTCAGACGAGGACGGAGACGTTCAGACGAGGAAGGAGACGTTCAGACGAGGACAAAGAAGAGGACGTGGTTCAAGGACAACATGCCTTCGTGAACTTTCATCTCTTTTCAGATTCCGATTCAGACTTTTTATTGTCATTATACAGGACACCACGAAAGTAAAGGCAGGAAGTTTCTAGAACTTTATGTAGTTCACTGGATTTTCAGGAAGGACGGGACAATTTTCATAAACTGCTGACAAAGAATTAAAATTGATCAACATAAGTTAATTGATGACAAAGCAGACGGAATATGAGATGATGAATAAATGAGGTGACATCCAGTCAGCGGCTGGTAAATGAACCTAAATGTTGTAACGTCTCCGTCAGAAACCACATGTCTTCATGTCAGCTGAACTGATGTAAAAAACAACCATAACATATAATTTTCTTGTTTCTTTATTCAGTCCTGGTGCCACGTGCACTGATGGACACCCTTATGCCTGAACATGGTGTTCGTGATGGACAAACTGTGACTCGCACAGAAGTCCAACAACAAAACACTGCTCGGGTTCAGATCGGGGAGGCCGTTCCTCCCAATCACGCCTCTCCAGGTATCACTGTCATTACCCACGTGAGCGTTGAAGTCCCCCAGTAGAACAATGGAGTCCCCAGTTGGAGCACTATCCAGTACTCCTCCCAGTTGGAGCACTATCCAGTACTCCTCCCAGTAGAACAATTCAATTCAATTCAATTTTATTTATATAGCGTCTAATACAACAGAGTTGTCTCTAGACGCTTTACAGAGACCCATACCCAGAACATGACCCCCGAGCAGTTATTACATAAACAATGGCAGGTAAAAACTCCCCTAGTGGGAGAAAAACCTTAAGCCAAACAGTGGCAAGGAAAAACTCCCCTTTAGGAGGGAAGAAACCTTGAGCAGGACCAGGCTCATCAGGGGGGACCCTCCTGCCGAGGGCCAGACTGGTGGGTCAGGGACGGCAACAGCACAGCAGGCAGGTGGAAGCAGCAACGGGATGACCAGGGGTGGGGACCGCAGGCCGGCACGCAGCTCCCGAAGCTCCGGCCCAATCAGCAGGTCCCAGGTTGGGGTGCAGGGTCGGGGAAAGGTTTGTGCTCCGTAATGCAAGCTACAAGCCACCCACGACCACCTGCAGGACAAAAGAGAGAAAAGGGAGGAGAAGGGGGGGCCAGCAACGAGATGACCAGGGGTGGGGACCGCAGGCCAGCACGCAGCTCCCAAAGCTCCGGCCCAATCAGCAAGTCCCAGGTTGGGGTGCAGGGTCAGGGAAAGACTTGTGCTCCGTAATGCAAGCTACAAGCCACCCACGACCACCTGCAGGTTCCGGTGTCCGGCAAAGGATGCTGCAACATGGACAAAAGAGAGAAAAGGGAGGAGAAGGGGGGGCCAGCACAAGAAACTACAGGAGCGACTCTGACACACTAAAGTTTACACTACCTAGAGATTTACCAACACCAGCTAGAGGTTTACTAAACACTAACTATAGGCTTTACTAAACAGAAATGTTTTAAGTTTAGTTTTAAAAGTGGAGGTGGTGTCAGCCTCCTTAACCCAGATTGGAAGTTGGTTCCATAGTAGTGGTGCCTGATAGCAGAACGCCCGCCCTCCAAATCTACATTTAGATACTCTAGGAACTACGAGTAAACCTGCACTCTGAGAACGGAGAGCTCTGACAGGAACATAAGGCACTATCAGGTCTTGCAAATAATGCGGAGCTAAGCCGTTTTGCGCTTTATACGCAAGTAATAAAATTTTAAATTGGATTCTGAATTTTACGGGTAACCAATGGAGCGACGCTAACACTGGAGAGACGTGGTCTCTCCTGCTAATTCCTGTCAGTACTCGTGCTGCTGCATTTTGGATCAGCTGGAGCCTATTCAGCAAATTACTTCGACATCCTGCTAACAACACATTCCAGTAATCTAGTCTAGAAGATACAAACGCATGAACTAGTTTTTCTGCATCACTCTGCGAGAGGATTTTCCTAATCTTTGCAATATTACGGAGATGGAAAAAGGCTATTTTACAAACCTGATTGACATATGGTTTAAACGACAAATCCTGATCGAAAATAACACCAAGGTTTCTCACAGTTGCACTGGAAGCCATCGCAACACCATCTACTCCCTTCCTAAGATGCTCTGGACCAAGAATGATAACCTCTGTTTTATCTGAATTTAGAAGCAGGAAATTTCTGGACATCCAGTCCTTGATGTCCCTAAGACATGCCTGAAGTTTAACTAACGGTTCTGTTTCATCCGGCTTCATAGACAAATAGAGCTGCGTATCATCAGCATAACAATGAAAGTGTATGTCGTGATTCTGGATTATACTTCCCAATGGCTGCATGTATAAACTAAACAAGATTGGCCCTAGCACTGAACCCTGCGGAACACCATAACAGACCCTTGACTGTTCTGAAGAAACCTCATGTTCATGAACAAACTGGAACCTGTCAGATAGGTATGATTTAAACCAACATAGAGCTGTCCCTTTAATCCCAACAACATGCTCTAACCTGTGCAGTAAAATGCCATGATCTATAGTGTCAAAAGCAGCACTGAGGTCCAGTAGAACCAGTATGGACACTAATCCCTTATCTGAGGCCATAAGGAGGTCATTCGTGACTCGAACCAGTGCTGTCTCTGTGCTATGATGCATTCTGAACCCTGACTGAAAGACTTCAAACAGATCATTTCTATACAAATAGTCACATAACTGGCTTGAAACTGCCTTTTCCAGAATTTTAGACACAAATGGAAGGTTGGAAATTGGTCTATAATTAGCTAAGGTGTCTGGGTCAAGAGAAGGTTTTTTAAGTAAAGGTTTAATTACTGCGACTTTGAAAACCTGTGGTACATATCCTAAACTTAGGGATAGGTTAATTTGGTCCAGTATTGTCGTACCAATAAGAGAAAAAATATGCTTGAATAGTCGAGTCGGGATGGGGTCTAACATACATGTGGTAGACTTAGCTCTATTGACGAGTGAGGTCAGCTCAGGGAGGTCTATAGGATCAAAACAGTCTAGAGGCAAGTCAGAGCCTAGGGAAGTCGCTAAAGCTGAAGAAACACCTACAACCGGCTGGTTGATTTCTTCACTAATTCTCGCGATTTTACTGTTGAAGAAGCTCATAAAGTCCTCACTACTGAGAGCTGCAGGAATGCACGGCTCTACAGAGTTGTGACTCTTTGTCAGCCTGGCTACAGTGCTGAACAGAAAACGTGGGTTACTTTTGTTATCCTCTATCAACGTTGAATAATAAGCTGTTCTGGCTTTGCGAATGGCTTTTTTATATACTATTAGAATATCTTTCCATTCACGATAAGAGTCTACAGACCTACAAGAGTACCACTTCCTTTCCATTTTACGCACGTTTTGTTTCAACATGCGGATATCTGAATTATACCAGGGAGTTAAGCTCCTGTGGCTAGAAACCCTCCTTTTCAAAGGAGCAACTTCATCTAAAGCTGAATGCAACAAATCAGCAGTGTTACTAGCAAGGAAATCAACATCTGCAGAGGTAGAACCCAGGTCACTGGCCTCGATTACAATGGAGTCCCCAGTTGGAGCACTATCCAGTACTCCTCCCAGTAGAACAATGGAGTCCCCAGTTGGAGCACTATCCAGTACTCCTCCCAGTAGAGCAATGGAGTCCCCAGTTGGAGCACTATCCAGTACTCCTCCCAGTAGAACCATGGAGTCCCCAGTTGGAGCACTATCCAGTACTCCTCCCAGTAGAACCATGGAGTCCCCAGTTGGAGCACTATCCAGTACTCCTCCCAGTAGAACCATGGAGTCCCCAGTTGGAGCACTATCCAGTACTCCTCCCAGTAGAACCATGGAGTCCCCAGTTGGAGCACTATCCAGTACTCCTCCCAGTAGAACCATGGAGTCCCCAGTTGGAGCACTATCCAGTACCCCTCCCAGGGACTCCAAGAAGGCCGGGTACTCTGCACTGCTGTTCGGCCCGTAGGCACAAACAACAGTGAGAGACCTTTTCCCGACCCGAAGGCGCAGGGAAGCGACCCTCTCGCTAAGTGGGGAGAACTCCAACACATGGCGGCTGAGCTGGGGGGCTATAACCAAGCCCACACCAGCCCGCCGCCTCTCACCCTGGGCAACTCCAGAGTGGAAGAGAGTCCAACCTCTCTCAAGGAGTTGGGTTCCAGAGCCCAGGCTGTGCGTGGAGGTGAGCCCGACTATTTCTAGTCGATACCTCTCAGCCTCCCGCACAAGCTCAGGCTCCTTCCCCCCCAGCGAGGTGACATTCCATGTCCCTAAAGCCAGAGTCGTCGTCCGGGGATTGGGTTGCCGGGGCCCCCGCCCACGGCTGCCACCCAAATCACACGGCACCTTCCCCTTATGAACCCTCCCGCGGGTGGTGGGCCTACGGGAGGGCGGGCCCACGTCGCTCGTTCGGGCTGCGCCCGGCCGGGTCCCGTGGGCCAAGACCCGGCCACCAGACGCTCGCCTGCGAGCCCCGACCCCAGGCCTGGCTCCAGGGTGGGGCCCTGGTAACGCCAGTCTGGGCGACGTACACTTCCTTGCTGTTTTCTTCTTCATAAGGGGCTTTGAACCGCTCTTTGTCTGACCCGTCACCCAGGACCTGTTTGCCTTGGGAGTCCCTACCAGGGGCATTAAGACCCGGACAACATAGCTCCTAGGATCATTCGGGTGCTCAAACCCCTCCACCACGGTAAGGTGGCGGTTCAAGGAGGAGTTAAATTTAATTTTAACAAATACCAGTTTACCAAATATGAAACTCTAAACATGGAAAAACATAATTTTCTGTGTTTTTAATATCATTCCTCAATATGTCTGTTAAGATAATTTCATCCAGGTGACATCAAGACATAAGGTGCAACAAATAATGTCTTTTTATGGTTTTCAGTGTAAAACTAAATATAAATCCATGTGTGTTGAAGTTAGTAAAGTGAAATAAAGCTGCTGTCTAGACGATGAGTTTCCTTCATCAGCAACAAAACATCCAACAACAACATCAGAAACTTTGTGTTGAAACTATGTCGTCACTCAATCAACTTTTTCAGAGAAAATGTTTGAAAAAACTCCTAAACAGACAAATATGTACTGATTGATGAAGAAATGTCTCCTTAAAAACATGGAAATGATGGATATTGTTCGTTTATTCATCATTAATGGGGAAAAAACATTTATTATGAGTTAAAATTTTTACATCCGAACTCAGCTTAAATAAACGTTTACCTAATTTTAATATTTACATAGAAAGACTGATATTTGAATTCAAATTCCATCAAAAGTGTTTCTTCCATTAAAAACTACATTAAACCCTGGAGCATCAATTAGTTTCCATATTTTGACGAGTATTTGGTTCTAGTTTCCCTGTAAGGGTTCAGATTTGTACGTTTTTGTACCATCATGCATCTGTTCTTGATGAATCAAATGTATTAATCAGACAAAAGTTTTCTGCACCAGTTCCAGATCCATCACTGGAGAAGAGATGTCTTTCATGAATGCTGAATAAACACAGACGTCCTCCTGTCCTGAAACTCTTTCTCTGCTCACAAAGTCCTTCTAGGAATGAAAACTTTATCGTCCAAAACATCATTTACAAACAGACGTGTTATTGGGACAGAAACACGTGACATGAATGGACTTTACATGGTCTAGACTGTCGTCCTCATCACTGACTTTATTGAAATCAGCACAAACTCACACTTTTCTGATCATCAAGTCAATAATACTGAAGAGAAATATACGCAGACTATTGATCACATGTGTGACATCAATATGAACATCAGCCTTCATAAAGTCCATCACCTTTCTAATTCTACTCTGTATGGAGCATTTACAATGATGAAGATGATGCTGAATTGTAATGTATCTTTTATTCTTTATTCAGGTTGGAGAAGTGCGGTCTGTCAGAGATCAGCTGTTCTTCTCTGGTCTCAGCTCTGAAGTCCAACCCCTCCCATCTGAAACATCTGAACCTGAGCAGGAACAAGAACCTGCAGGATTCAGGAGTGAAACATCTGAGTGGATTTCTGGAGAGTCCAGACTGCAGACTGGAGACTCTGAGGTCAGACATGTTTTAGTTGTGTGTTCAGATGAATCTGATTTTAAAGTTGTGTTGACACTAACCTGCAGACATCAGGCTGATCTTCTACTGATCCACACTGACCATCTGACTGCTCTGAGTTCTTCTTCTCTGCTTTAGTTTCATCTTAAACTTCCTCTTCTGATTCATTACATAAAACTAAACATGTGAATGTGTCAGACAGGAACAAATGAAGAACCAGAGATGTGTCTGAACCTGGAATAAAACATCTGAACAAACATGAATTAACTTTACAGCTAATACGTTCAGAAATGTCATCCAGATGTTAATAAACTGAGAGTCTGACAGACAATAGTGGACAGATAAGATGTCTTTTTATGGTTTTCAGTGTGTAAAACTAAATATAAATCCACGTGTGTTGAAGTTAGTAAAGTGAAATAAAGCTGCTGTCTAGACGATGAGTTTCCTTCATCAGCAACAAAACATCCAACAAGAACATCAGAAACTTTGTGTTGAAACTATGTCGTCACTCAATCAACTTTTTCAGAGAAAATGTTTGAAAAAACTCCTAAACAGACAAATATGTACTGATTGATGAAGAAATGTCTCCTTAAAAACATGTTTTTACATTTTACCAAGTTCAAATTTTAACATCAAAACTCAGATCCAATAAACTTTTACCTTCATTTAATATTTACATAGAAAGACTGATATTTGAATTCAAATTCCATCAAAAGTGTTTCTTCCATTAAAAACTACATTAAACCCTGAAGCATCAATTAGTTTCCATATTTTGACGAGTATTTGGTTCTAGTTTCCCTGTAAGGGTTCAGATTTGTACGTTTTTGAACCATCATGCATCTGTTCTTGATGAATCAAATGTGTTAATCAGACAAAAGTTTTCTGCACCAGTTCCAGATCCATCACTGGAGAAGAGATGTCTTTCATGAATGCTGAATAAACACAGACGTCCTCCTGTCCTGAAACTCTTTCTCTGCTCACAAAGTCCTTCTAGGAATGAAAACTTTATCGTCCAAAACATCATTTACAAACAGACGTGTTATTGGGACAGAAACACGTGACATGAATGGACTTTACATGGTCTAGACCAGGGGTCCCCAACCCCCGGGCCCCGGCCCGGTACCGGGCTGTGGGTCATCTGGTACCGGGCCGCACAGAGAGAAAAAATAATTTCTCTAGCATCCCCTGATGATGTATGACTCTCAAACTGATGGTTCACAATGTTTTTATTCCTTGGATGTACAATAAATACACTGTAAACACACCGTAAGAGCTATAAAGAAATAAAATAAAATAGAGTTAGTCTTTCTACATTCATATAAGTTTCATTTAACTGAAATACAGACCGACGCAGCTGCTCGCTCGGTAATAACAGCTACAGGCTGATTTATGGTCCTGCGTTACACCTACGCAGGGCCTACGGCGTAAGGTGCGCGGCAACGCCGTATGCTACGCCGTCGTTTTAACGCGGAACCATAAATCAAGGTAACCATGGCAGCCAAACTCAAGCTGGACATAAATACGGCATAACATTTGCAAAGAAAACAAATCCTTATCAGCAGGTGCTTTTTGTGTCAGTTGGTCACCAATTCAGCATTCCCGACACTAGTTTAGTCTTTCAGACAATCTTTCTACTGCCGTTAAACTTTTACCGTTAAAGTCCGAAGCGCCGGATGTTTAGAAGGTCTCGGCGAGACGCCTTCAAAATACAAGCACTAAATATCGGTCTCCGTAATAAATAAAATAAAAGCCTGGCTTTAAATAAATGTAATGAGACATAAAAACATTAAAACACATTTATAGAAATACTCATATTATAGGTAATTTACAATTTCCATTATTTTATTTTATTTTTTCGAAAATTATGTTTTATTATTATTCATTATTATTATTACTATAGAGAAAATACCACAGTTTTTAATGCCGATCTTGTCATTTTTTTTAGTTTTTATCAACTACACCTTTAGATTGGGCCGTGAAAATATTGTCAGACATTAAACCGGTCCACGGTTCAGAAAAGGTTGGGGATCACTGGTCTAGACTGTCGTCCTCATCACTGACTTTATTGAAATCAGCACAAACTCCGACTTTTCTAATCATCAAGTCAATAATACTGAAGAGAAATATACGCAGACTATTGATCACATGTGTGACATCAATATGAACATCAGCCTTCATAAAGTCCATCACCTTTCTAATTCTCATCTGTATGGAGCATTTATAATGATGATGATGATGCTGAATTGTAATTTATCTGTAAAATGATGAAGATGATGCTGAATTGTAATGTATCTTTTATTCTTTATTCAGGTTGAAGGGCTGCTGGTTGTCAGAGATCAGCTGTTCTTCTCTGGTCTCAGCTCTGAAGTCCAACCCCTCCCATCTGAAACTTCTGGACCTGAGTGACAACAACCTGCAGGATTCAGGAGTGAAACATCTGAGTGGATTTCTGGAGAGTCCAGACTGCAGACTGGAGACTCTGAGGTCAGACATGTTTTAGTTGTGTGTTCAGATGAATCTGATGTGAAAGTTGTGTTGACACTAACCTGCAGACATCAGGCTGATCTTCTACTGATCCACACTGACCACCTGACTGCTCTGAGTTCTTCTTCTCTGCTTTAGTTTCATCTTAAACTTCCTCTTCTGATTTATGACATAAAACTAAACATGTGAATGTGTCAGACAGGAACAAATGAAGAACCAGAGATGTGTCTGAACCTGGAATAAAACATCTGAACAAACATGAATTAACTTTACAGCTAATACGTTCAGAAATGTCATCCAGATGTTAATAAACTGAGAGAGTCTGACAGACAATAGTGGACAGATAAGATGTCTTTTTATGGTTTTCAGTGTGTAAAACTAAATATAAATACATGTGTTGAAGTTAGTAAACTGAAATAAAGCTGCTGTCTAGACGATGAGTTTCCTTCATCAGCAACAAAACATCCAACAACAACATCAGAAACTTTGTGTTGAAACTATGTCGTCACTCAATCAACTTTTTCAGAGAAAATGTTTGAAAAAACTCCTAAACAGACAAATATGTACTGATTGATGAAGAAATGTCTCCTTAAAAACATGGAAATGATGGATATTGTTCATTTATTCATCTTTTATGGAAGAAAACATTTTAACAAGTTCAAATTTTTACATCAAATCTCAGCTTCAATAAACTTTAACCTTCATTTATATTTACATAGAAAGACTGATATTTGAATTCAAATTCCATCAAAACTGATTCTTCCATTAAAAACTACATTAAACCCTGGAGCATCAATTAGTTTCCATATTTTGACGAGTATTTGGTTCTAGTTTCCCTGTAAGGGTTCAGATTTGTACGTTTTTGTACCATCATGCATCTGTTCTTGATGAATCAAATGTTTTAATCAGACAAAAGTTTTCTGCACCAGTTCCAGATCCATCACTGGAGAAGAGATGTCTTTCATGAATGCTGAATAAACACAGACGTCCTCCTGTCCTGAAACTCTTTCTCTGCTCACAAAGTCCTTCTAGGAATGAAAACTTTATCGTCCAAAACATAATTTACAAACAGACATGTTATTGGGACAGAAACACGTGACATGAATGGACTTTACATGGTCTAGACTGTCGTCCTCATCACTGACTTTATTGAAATCAGCACAAACTCACACTTTTCTGATCATCAAGTCAATAATACTGAAGAGAAATATACGCAGACTATTGATCACATGTGTGACATCAATATGAACATCAGCCTTCATAAAGTCCATCACCTTTCTAATTCTACTCTGTATGGAGCATTTAGAATGATGAAGATGATGCTGAATTGTAATTTATCTGTAAAATGATGAAGATGATGCTGAATTGTAATGTATCTTTTATTCTTTATTCAGTTTGCAGAGCTGCAGGTTGTCAGAGATCAGCTGTTCTTCTCTGGTCTCAGCTCTGAAGTCCAACCCCTCCCACCTGAAACTTCTGGACCTGAGTAACAACAACCTGCAGGATTCAGGAGTGAAACATCTGAGTGGATTTCTGGAGAGTCCAGACTGCAGACTGGAGACTCTGTGGTCAGACATGTTTTAGTTGTGTGTTCAGATGAATCTGATGTGAAAGTTGTGTTGACACTAACCTGCAGACATCAGGCTGATCTTCTACTGATCCACACTGACCATCTGACTGCTCTGAGTTCTTCTTCTCTGCTTTAGTTTCATCTTAAACTTCCTCTTCTGATTCATTACATAAAACTAAACATGTGAATGTGTCAGACAGGAACAAATGAAGAACCAGAGATGTGTCTGAACCTGGAATAAAACATCTGAAAAAACATGAATTAACTTTACAGCTAATACGTTCAGAAATGTCATCCAGATGTTAATAAACTGAGAGAGTCTGACAGACAATAGTGGACAGATAAGATGTCTTTTTATGGTTTTCAGTGTAAAACTAAATATAAATCCATGTGTGTTGAAGTTAGTAAAGTGAAATAAAGCTGCTGTCTAGACGATGAGTTTCCTTCATCAGCAACAAAACATCCAACAAGAACATCAGAAACTTTGTGTTGAAACTATGTCGTCACTCAATCAACTTTTTCAGAGAAAATGTTTGAAAAAACTCCTAAACAGACAAATATGTACTGATTGATGAAGAAATGTCTCCTTAAAAACATGGAAATGATGAATATTGTTCATTTATTCATCTTTTATGGAAGAAAACATTTTACCAAGTTCAAATTTTTACATCAAAACTCAGCTTTAATAAACTTTTACCTTCTTTTTTTTTTTTTTAAATATTTTTATCCCGGTTTTTTTCCCATTTTTACCACCCCGTGCTCCTACCTACTGACAGTCCTGGGCATTGCCATCCTCTACCAACCCCGGGAGTTCCTGCACTGAGCTCAGGTCTCCTCCTTAACCTGAGGAGTGAGCAGGCCGCATCTTTTCACCAGACAGGGTGGGGTTTCTCCGGCCGAACGTAGCGCGTGGAAGGATCACGTTATTCCGGCCGGATCCTCCCCACCCCATCTGGCGCCCCGGTTGGCCAGAGGGGGCATGTATAGCCCAGGACTGTGTGCATGTTTTTGTGAGGGTAGCTCACACTATCTACCCAAGGGAACACGGGGAGAACATACAAACTCCACACAGAAAGATCCTTTCGCCAACCCCACCCAGGGTGTGGGCACTGAAGTCATGGGGGAACTAACACGCACTTCAGCACCCACAGCGTCCCCCGGCGGGAATCGAACCCAGGACCTTCTTGCTGTGAGACCGCTGCACTACCAGCTGCGCCACCGTGCCCCCCTTTTACCTTCTTTTAATATTTACATAGAAAGACTGATATTTGAATTCAAATTCCATCAAAAGTGTTTCTTCCATTAAAAACTACATTAAACCCTGGAGCATCAATTAGTTTCCATATTTTGACGAGTATTTGGTTCTAGTTTCCCTGTAAGGGTTCACATTTGTACGTTTTTGTACCATCATGCATCTGTTCTTGATGAATCAAATGTATTAATCAGACAAAAGTTTTCTGCACCAGTTCCAGATCCATCACTGGAGAAGAGATGTCTTTCATGAATGCTGAATAAACACAGACGTCCTCCTGTCCTGAAACTCTTTCTCTGCTCACAAAGTCCTTCTAGGAATGAAAACTTTATCGTCCAAAACATCATTTACAAACAGACGTGTTATTGGGACAGAAACACGTGACATGAATGGACTTTACATGGTCTAGACTGTCGTCCTCATCACTGACTTTATTGAAATCAGCACAAACTCAGACTTTTCTGATCATCAAGTCAATAATACTGAAGAGAAATATACGCAGACTATTGATCACATGTGTGACATCAATATGAACATCAGCCTTCATAAAGTCCATCACCTTTATAACTCTCATCTGTATGGAGCATTTACAATGATGAAGATGATGCTGAATTGTAATGTATCTTTTATTCTTTATTCAGGTTGTATGACTGCAGGTTGTCAGAGATCAGCTGTTCTTCTCTGGTCTCAGCTCTGAAGTCCAACCCCTCCCACCTGAAACTTCTGGACCTGAGTGACAACAAGAACCTGCAGGATTCAGGAGTGAAACATCTGAGTGGATTTCTGGAGAGTCCAGACTGCAGACTGGAGACTCTGAGGTCAGACATGTTTTAGTTGTGTGTTCAGATGAATCTGATGTGAAAGTTGTGTTGACACTAACCTGCAGACATCAGGCTGATCTTCTACTGATCCACACTGACCATCTGACTGCTCTGAGTTCTTCTTCTCTGCTTTAGTTTCATCTTAAACTTCCTCTTCTGATTCATTACATAAAACTAAACATGTGAATGTGTCAGACAGGAACAAATGAAGAACCAGAGATGTGTCTGAACCTGGAATAAAACATCTGAACAAACATGAATTAACTTTACAGCTAATACGTTCAGAAATGTCATCCAGATGTTAATAAACTGAGAGAGTCTGACAGACAATAGTGGACAGATAAGATGTCTTTTTTATGGTTTTCAGTGTGTAAAACTAAATATAAATCCATGTGTGTTGAAGTTAGTAAAGTGAAATAAAGCTGCTGTCTAGACGATGAGTTTCCTTCATCAGCAACAAAACATCCAACAAGAACATCAGAAACTTTGTGTTGAAACTATGTCGTCACTCAATCAACTTTTTCAGAGAAAATGTTTGAAAAAACTCCTAAACAGACAAATATGTACTGATTGATGAAGAAATGTCTCCTTAAAAACATGGAAATGTTTTTACATTTTACCAAGTACAAATTTTTACATCAAAACTCAGCTTCAATAAACTTTTACCTTCTTTTAATATTTACATAGAAAGACTGATATTTGAATTCAAATTCCATCAAAACAGTTTTTGCCATTAAAAACTACATTAAACCCTGGAGCATCAATTAGTTTCCATATTTTGACGAGTATTTGGTTCTAGTTTCCCTGTAAGGGTTCACATTTGTACGTTTTTGTACCATCATGCATCTGTTCTTGATGAATCAAATGTATTAATCAGACAAAAGTTTTCTGCACCAGTTCCAGATCCATCACTGGAGAAGAGATGTCTTTCATGAATGCTGAATAAACACAGACGTCCTCCTGTCCTGAAACTCTTTCTCTGCTCACAAAGTCCTTCTAGGAATGAAAACTTTATCGTCCAAAACATCATTTACAAACAGACGTGTTATTGGGACAGAAACACGTGACATGAATGGACTTTACATGGTCTAGACTGTCGTCCTCATCACTGACTTTATTGAAATCAGCACAAACTCACACTTTTCTAATCATCAAGTCAATAATACTGAAGAGAAATATACGCAGACTATTGATCACATGTGTGACATCAATATGAACATCAGCCTTCATAAAGTCCATCACCTTTCTAATTCTCATCTGTATGGAGCATTTATAATGATGATGATGATGTTGAATTGTAATGTATCTTTTATTCTTTATTCAGATTGGAGTTTTGCAGCTTATCAGAGATCAGCTGTTCTTCTCTAGTCTCAGCTCTGAAGTCCAACCCCTCCCATCTGAAACATCTGGACCTGAGTCACAACGACCTGCAGGATTCAGGAGTGAAACATCTGAGTGGATTTCTGGAGAGTCCAGACTGCAGACTGGAGACTCTGGAGTAAGACATGTTTTAGTTGTGTGTTCAGATGAATCTGATGTGAAAGTTGTGTTGACACTAACCTGCAGACATCAGGCTGATCTTCTACTGATCCACACTGACCATCTGACTGCTCTGAGTTCTTCTTCTCTGCTTTAGTTTCATCTTAAACTTCCTCTTCTGATTCATTACATAAAACTAAACATGTGAATGTGTCAGACAGGAACAAATGAAGAACCAGAGATGTGTCTGAACCTGGAATAAAACATCTGAACAAACATGAATTAACTTTACAGCTAATACGTTCAGAAATGTCATCCAGATGTTAATAAACTGAGAGTCTGACAGACAATAGTGGACAGATAAGATGTCTTTTTTATGGTTTTCAGTGTGTAAAACTAAATATAAATCCATGTGTGTTGAAGTTAGTAAACTGAAATAAAGCTGCTGTCTAGACGATGAGTTTCCTTCATCAGCAACAAAACATCCAACAAGAACATCAGAAACTTTGTGTTGAAACTATGTCGTCACTCAATCAACTTTTTCAGAGAAAATGTTTGAAAAAACTCCTAAACAGACAAATATGTACTGATTGATGAAGAAATGTCTCCTTAAAAACATGGAAATGATGGATATTGTTCGTTTATTCATCATTAATGGGAAAAAACATTTATTATGAGTTAAAATTTTTACATCAAAACTCAGCTTAAATAAACGTTTACCTAATTTTAATATTTACATAGAAAGACTGATATTTGAATTCAAATTCCATCAAAACTGTTTCTGCCATTAAAAACTACATTAAACCCTGGAGCATCAATTAGTTTCCATATTTTGACGAGTATTTGGTTCTAGTTTCCCTGTAAGGGTTCAGATTTGTACGTTTTTGTACCATCATGCATCTGTTCTTGATGAATCAAATGTATTAATCAGACAAACGTTTTCTGCACCAGTTCCAGATCCATCACTGGAGAAGAGATGTCTTTCATGAATGCTGAATAAACACAGACGTCCTCCTGTCCTGAAACTCTTTCTCTGCTCACAAAGTCTTCTAGGAATGAAAACTTTATCGTCCAAAACATCATTTACAAGCAGACGTGTTATTGGGACAGAAACACGTGACATGAGTGGACTTTACATGGTCTAGACTGTCGTCCTCATCACTGACTTTATTGAAATCAGCACAAACTCACACTTTTCTGATCATCAAGTCAATAATACTGAAGAGAAATATACGCAGACTATCGATCACATGTGTGACATCAATATGAACATCAGCCTTCATAAAGTCCATCACCTTTCTAATTCTCATCTGTATGGAGCATTTATAATGATGATGATGATGTTGAATTGTAATGTATCTTTTATTCTTTATTCAGGTTGAGGAACTGCAGTTTGTCAAAGATCAGCTGTTCTTCTCTGGTCTCAGCTCTGAAGTCCAACCCCTCCCATCTGAAACTTCTGGACCTGAGCAGGAACTACCTGTATGATTCAGGAGTGAAACATCTGAGTGGATTTCTGGAGAGTCCAGACTGCAGACTGGAGACTCTGAGGTCAGACATGTTTTAGTTGTGTGTTCAGATGAATCTGATGTGAAAGTTGTGTTGACACTAACCTGCAGACATCAGGCTGATCTTCTACTGATCCACACTGACCATCTGACTGCTCTGAGTTCTTCTTCTCTGCTTTAGTTTCATCTTAAACTTCCTCTTCTGATTCATTACATAAAACTAAACATGTGAATGTGTCAGACAGGAACAAATGAAGAACCAGAGATGTGTCTGAACCTGGAATAAAACATCTGAACAAACATGAATTAACTTTACAGCTAATACGTTCAGAAATGTCATCCAGATGTTAATAAACTGAGAGTCTGACAGACAATAGTGGACAGACTGAATGTGTAGTCGTCCAATATATGAGTTATAGAGCTCATTTACTAAATAACTTCTTACTGTGGATGAAATCAGTCAAACCAACGTTGGCTTCCTTTGACTACCGTTAAATTTCATTTTAACAAATACAAGTTTACCAAATATGAAACTCTAAACATGAAAAAACATGATTTTCTTTGTTTTTAATATTATTCTTTAATATATCTGTTAAGATCATTTCATCCAGGTGACATCAAGACATAAGGTGCAACAAATAATGTCTTTTTATGGTTTTCAGTGTGTAAAACTAAATATAAATCCATGTGTGTTGAAGTAAGTAAACTGAAATAAAGCTGCTGTCTAGACGATGAGTTTCCTTCATCAGCAACAAAACATCCAACAAGAACATCAGAAACTTTGTGTTGAAACTATGTCGTCACTCAATCAACTTTTTCAGAGAAAATGTTTGAAAAAACTCCTAAACAGACAAATATGTACTGATTGATGAAGAAATGTCTCCTTAAAAACATGGAAATGTTTTTACATTTTACCAAGTTCAAATTTTAACATCAAAACTCAGCTTCAATAAACTTTTACCTTCATTATATTTACATAGAAAGACTGATGTTTAAATTCAAATTCCATCAAAAGTGTTTCTTCCATTAAAAACTACATTAAACCCTGGAGCATCAATTAGTTTCCATATTTTGACGAGTATTTGGTTCTAGTTTCCCTGTAAGGGTTCAGATTTGTACGTTTTTGTACCATCATGCATCTGTTCTTGATGAATCAAATGTTTTAATCAGACAAAAGTTTTCTGCACCAGTTCCAGATCCATCACTGGAGAAGAGATGTCTTTCATGAATGCTGAGTAAACACAGACGTCCTCCTGTCCTGAAACTCTTTCTCTGCTCACAAAGTCCTTCTAGGAATGAAAACTTTATCGTCCAAAACATCATTTACAAACAGACATGTTATTGGGACAGAAACACGTGACATGAATGGACTTTACATGGTCTAGACTGTCGTCCTCATCACTGACTTTATTGAAATCAGCACAAACTCAGACTTTTCTGATCATCAAGTCAATAATACTGAAGAGAAATATACGCAGACTATTGATCACATGTGTGACATCAATATGAACATCAGCCTTCATAAAGTCCATCACCTTTCTAATTCTCATCTGTATGGAGCATTTAGAATGATGAAGATGATGCTGAATTGTAATTAATCTGTAAAATGATGAAGATGATGCTGAATTGTAATGTATCTTTTATTCTTTATTCAGATTGGAGAGCTGCAGTCTGTCAGAGATCAGCTGTTCTTCTCTGGTCTCAGCTCTGAAGTCCAACCCCTCCCATCTGAAACATCTGGCCCTCAGTGAGAACCTGAACCTGCAGGATTCAGGAGTGAAACATCTGAGTGGATTCCTGGAGAGTCCAGACTGCAGACTGGAGACTCTGTGGTCAGACATGTTTTAGTTGTGTGTTCAGATGAATCTGATGTGAAAGTTGTGTTGACACTAACCTGCAGACATCAGGCTGATCTTCTACTGATCCACACTGACCATCTGACTGCTCTGAGTTCTTCTTCTCTGCTTTAGTTTCATCTTAAACTTCCTCTTCTGATTCATTACATAAAACTAAACATGTGAATGTGTCAGACAGGAACAAATGAAGAACCAGAGATGTGTCTGAACCTGGAATAAAACATCTGAACAAACATGAATTAACTTTACAGCTAATACGTTCAGAAATGTCATCCAGATGTTAATAAACTGAGAGAGTCTGACAGACAATAGTGGACAGACTGAATGTGTAGTCGTCCAACATATGAGTTATAGAGCTCATTTACTAAATAACTTCTTACTGTGGCTGAAATCAGTCAAACCAACGTTGGCTTCCTTTGACTAACATTAAATTTAATTTTAACAAATACAAGTTTACCAAATATGAAACTCTAAACATGGAAAAACATGATTTTCTTTGTTTTTAATATTATTCCCCAATATATCTGTTAAGATCATTTCATCCAGGTGACATCAAGACATAAGGTGCAACAAATAATGTCTTTTTATGGTTTTCAGTGTGTAAAACTAAATATAAATACACGCGTGTTGAAGTAAGTAAACTGAAATAAAGCTGCTGTCTAGACGATGAGTTTCCTTCATCAGCAACAAAACATCCAACAAGAACATCAGAAACTTTGTGTTGAAACTATGTCGTCACTCAATCAACTTTTTCAGAGAAAATGTTTGAAAAAACTCCTAAACAGACAAATATGTACTGATTGATGAAGAAATGTCTCCTTAAAAACATGGAAATGTTTTTACATTTTACCAAGTTCAAATTTTAACATCAAAACTCAGCTTCAATAAACTTTTACCTTAATTTAATATTTACATAGAAAGACTGATATTTGAATTCAAATTCCATCAAAACTGATTCTTCCATTACAAACTACATTAAACCCTGGAGCATCAATTAGTTTCTATATATTGACGAGTATTGGGTTCTAGTTTCCCTGTAAGGGTTCAGATTTGTACGTTTTTGTACCATCATGCATCTGTTCTTGATGAATCAAATGTATTAATCAGACAAAAGTTTTCTGCACCAGTTCCAGATCCATCACTGGAGAAGAGATGTCTTTCATGAATGCTGGATAAACACAGACGTCCTCCTGTCCTGAAACTCTTTCTCTGCTCACAAAGTCCTTCTAGGAATGAAAACTTTATCGTCCAAAACATCATTTACAAGCAGACGTGTTATTGGGACAGAAACACGTGACATGAATGGACTTTACATGGTCTAGACTGTCGTCCTCATCACTGACTTTATTGAAATCAGCACAAACTCAAACTTTTCTGATCATCAAGTCAATAATACTGAAGAGAAATATACGCAGACTATTGATCACATGTGTGACATCAATATGAACATCAGCCTTCATAAAGTCCATCACCTTTCTAATTCTCATCTGTATGGAGCATTTATAATGATGAAGATGATGCTGAATTGTAATTAATCTGTAAAATGATGAAGATGATGCTGAATTGTAATGTATCTTTTATTCTTTATTCAGGTTGTGGGACTGCAGGTTGTCAGAGATCAGTTGTTCTTCTCTGGTCTCAGCTCTGAAGTCCAACCCCTCCCATCTGAAACATCTGAACCTGAGTAACAACAACCTGCAGGATTCAGGAGTGAAACATCTGTGTGGATTTCTGGAGAGTCCAGACTGCAGACTGGAGAAACTGAGGTCAGACATTCAATCAATCAATTCAATCAATTTCATTTTATTATCCCGCGGAGGGGAAATTTGCTTCACAGGGGGGAATAAAACCAAGAAACATAAAACATAAAAGACACAAAAACACAGAGCACAAAAACACAGCTAGGACACAGCACACAAAGTACACACAAATACCCTGGGGGGGGACTGAGGATGTAGTGTGGAGAGTGGGGAGTGGAACAGCTGTTCATTTTTTGAGTTGTAAATTAAGTTGGGTGATGGCGTGAGTTATAAAAGAATTTTTAAGTCTGTTTGATTTGGTCCTGGGCAATCTGAATCTCCTTCCAGAGGGTAAAAGTTCAAACTGGGCATGGAGAGGATGGTCAGGACACTGTAGGATGTCCTGAGCCTTGGATGTTACCCTCCTGCCAAAGACAGTAGGCAAATCAGGGAGGGCAACACCAATGATTTTGCTGGCAACTTTGACTATGTGTTCCAGCCTCTTTTTATCTCCTAGTGAGAGGCTTCCAAACCAGGAGATAATGGCAAACGTCAGGACAGACTCAATCACAGAGTGGTAGAATATAGTCATTAGTTTATTGCACACTCCGAACCGGTTAAGCATCCGGAGAAAGTGCAAGCGCTGTTGTGATTTCTTGTACACAGCATCTGTGTTCTCATTAAAAGACAATTTGTTGTCGATGACCACACCCAAGTACTTAAAAGTTTTGACTCGCTCCACACTCTCCCCCTTAATTACAATTAAAGGTTGAGGGTTTGGGTTCCTCCTAAAATCAATGCACATGTCCTTGGTCTTTGTCACATTTAAATTTAAAAAGGAATCATCACACCAATGGATAAAATCGTCCACCACTGGTCCAGGAACTGTGCCCTCCCCCTGCAGCAGACTCACTATGACTGTGTCATCAGCAAATTTAAGGACATGTCTGTTCAGGTGGGAGCTTCTGCAGTCATTGGTGTACAGGATGTATAAAATAGGTGAGAGGACACAGCCTTGTGGAGAACCAGTAGAGGAGAGGAGGACGTCGGACAGAGCACCATTCACTCTGACACACTGTTGTCTGTTTGTTAAAAAATCTAAAATCCAGCCAACAATACTGGGGCACAGATTAAAATTTGATAACAATTTGGAGGCTAAAATGTGGGGCTGGATTGTGTTAAAAGCAGAGGTGAAGTCTAAGAACAATGTTTTAGTTGTGTGTTCAGATGAATCTGATGTGAAAGTTGTGTTAACACTAACCTGCAGACATCAGGCTGATCTTCTACTGATCCACACTGACCATCTGACTGCTCTGAGTTCTTCTTCTCTGCTTTAGTTTCATCTTAAACTTCCTCTTCTGATTTATTACATAAAACTAAACATGTGAATGTGTCAGACAGGAACAAATGAAGAACCAGAGATGTGTCTGAACCTGGAATAAAACATCTGAACAAACATGAATTAACTTTACAGCTAATACGTTCAGAAATGTCATCCAGATGTTAATAAACTGAGAGAGTCTGACAGACAATAGTGGACAGACTGAATGTGTAGTCGTCCAATATATGAGTTATAGAGCTCATTTACTAAATAACTTCTTACTGTGGATGAAATCAGTCAAACCAACGTTGGCTTCCTTTGACTAGCATTAGATTTCATTTTAACAAATACAAGTTTACCAGATATGAAACTCTAAACATGGAAAAACATATTTTTCTGTGTTTTTAATATAATTCCTCAATATGTCTGTTAAGATCATTCATCCAGGTGACATCAAGACATACGGTGCAACAAATAATGTCTTTTTATGGTTTTCAGCGTGTAAAACTAAATATAAATACATGTGTGTTGAAGTATGTAAAGTGAAATAAAGCTGCTGTCTAGACGATGAGTTTCCTTCATCAGCAACAAAACATCCAACAAGAACATCAGAAACTTTGTGTTGAAACTATGTCGTCACTCAATCAACTTTTTCAGAGAAAATGTTTGAAAAAACTCATAAACAGACAAATATGTACTGATTTATGAAGAAATGTCTCCTTAAAAACATGGACATGTTTTTACATTTTACCAAGTTCAAATTTTAACATCAAAACTCAGCTTCAATAAACGTTTACACGCATTTAATATTTAAATAGAAAGACTGATATTTGAATTCAAAGTCTACCAAAACTGTTTCTGCCATTAAAAACTACATTAAACCCTGGAGCATCAATTAGTTTTCATATTTTGACGAGTATTTGGTTCAGCACAAACTCAGACTTTTCTAATCATCCAGTCAATAATACTGAAGAGAAATATACGCAGACTATTGATCACATGTGTGACATCAATATGAACATCAGCCTTCATAAAGTCCATCACCTTTCTAATTCTACTCTGTATGGAGCATTGATGATGATGAAGATGATGCTGAATTGTAATTTATCTTTTATTCTTTATTCAGATTGGAGGGCTGCAGTTTGTCAAAGATCAGCTGTTCTTCTCTGGTCTCAGCTCTGAAGTCCAACCCCTCCCATGTGAAACTTCTGGACCTGAGTTTCAACGACCTGCAGGATTCAGATTTGAAGCAGCTTTCTGATCTGGTGAAGAGTCCAGACTACAAGCTGAAGACTCTCAGGTCAGTGGAGGTTGGACTCGGTTCTGGTGCTTCCAGCAGTTTTCTACTAAAACCAGTCGGTATCCAAACAAAGATCAGTGTTTCCAGTGAAGCTGCAGTTTCTCAGCAGCTGCTTTCCTCATGAAGCTGTGAGAGGAGGATGATGACAGGCTGCAGGATTGGACAGAAACACAGATACAGCAGTCGGTCAATCAGAGGGTCCAGATGTTTGTTGTAGACCAGTGTTGTGCTGGTGTTCATGTGTCCAGAAATAAAGGAGTATTCCAGCTGACGGCCTTCCAGTATGTTCAGACACACAGCTGCTCCACTGCAGCTCTGAACTCTGAAGTCCTGGATGTGCTGATGGAGGGATCTCTGCAAACACTCCTTTATCTGCTCTCTTCTTTCTTCTTCCCTCTACAGCTGATGGAGGGATCTCTGCTAACACTCCTTTATCTGCTCTCGTCTTTCTTCTTCCTCTACAGCTGATGGAGGGATCTCTGCAAACACTCCTTTATCTGCTCTCTTCTTTCTTCTTCCTCTACATCGATGGAGGGATCTCTGCAAACATTCCTTTATCTGCTCTCTTCTTTCTTCTTCCCTCTACAGCTGATAGAGGGATCTCTGCAAACACTCCTTTATCTGCTCTCTTCTTTCTTCTTCCTCTACAGCTGATGGAGGGTTCTCTGCAAACACTCCTTTATCTCATCTCTTCTTTCATCTTCCTCTACAGCTGATGGAGGGATCTCTGCAAACACTCCTTTATCTGTTCTCTTATTTCTTCTCCCTCTACAGCTGATGGAGCGATCTCTGCAAACACTCCTTTATCTGCTCTCTTCTTTCTTCTTCCCTCTACAGCTGATGGAGGGATCTCTGCAAACACTCCTTTATCTGCTCTCTTCTTTCTTCTTCCTCTACAGCTGATGGAGGGATCTCTGCAAACACTCCTTTATCTCATCTCTTCTTTCTTCTTCCTCTACAGCTGATGGAGGGATCTCTGCAAACACTCCTTTATCTCATCTCTTCTTTCTTCTTCCTCTACAGGTGGAGAAATGATGAGAGTGACATGAGCAGTGATTCTGATGAGAGTGAATCCTCTACATCTGGAGAAGATGAGAGTGTCCAAAACGGATGAGTCGTGTCCTGATCGTCCTCAGAGTTGAATCAGAACCAGTTTTATGTGGACAAACTCTGACTGCACCGGGATGAAGATGAAGATGTATATAGTTTCTGAATTCCAGAGTTTTACAAACTTCTCATTAATTCATTTATTTCATGTTGTCAAAACGGCATTATTGTTATTATATTATTGTTAAAAAAAACAGTACATCAAAATGTAGCCTTTATTAGGTCCCGAGCACTTACAGTGTGAAGGCCCTATTTTATCTGTAAGAATTTTTTTTTCCTTTTTTTTTTTTTATTTTTCCGACGAAATGACGGCCTTTTTCCCACTAAACGCACCCCAAAAGTCACCAAATTTTGCACCAGACCTGGTGAAAAATGTGATATTTATGCCATTCCTTCGGCAGTTAATACGGCCCGAACCGTTACGTTCACCCAGGTGTGTTATACATCAAAATGTGCGTCTCCGGGCCGCTCGGTCGCGCAGTGGGTTAAGCGGCGGCTCATATACTGAGGCTAAAGTCCTCCTCCTGCAGCGGTCGCGGGTTCGAATCCAGCCCGCGCACCTTTGCTGTGTGTCTTCCCCGTTCTCTCTCTCTACCCCTTTCCAGTCTGCATCTCAATAAAGGGCCACTAGAGCCCAAAAAAATCTTTAAAAAATAAAAAAAATAAAAAAATGTGCGTCTCCATCCTGCAACGACGCGCATCACTTTTCTCAGTCAAAAGCGTTACTGTAGCGACGATAGACGGCAAAAAGCGCGCCACTCCTTCATCTGATTGGTCCATATCTGATAGTTCCTACTTTCTGCCATAACTTTTGAATGGTTTGATATAAAGAATCGTGGGTGGTGTCATCCACTAAATGTCCAGGCCTGAAGAATCTATATGAAGTCATACAAAATTCCACTGCAGCCTGAACGTGCACCAGGGTGGAGGCCGTTCATCGCTGCTTGCAGCTTTAATTAGGGCCCGAGCACTTAGAGTGTGAAGGCCCTATTGTATCTGTAGAAATTTTTATTTTTCTTTCTTTCTTTCTTTCTTTCTTTCTTTCTTTCTTTCTTTCTTTCTTTCTTTCTTTCTTTCTTTCTTTCTTTCTTTCTTTCTTTCTTTCTTTCTTTCTTTCTTTCTTTCTTTCTTTCTTTCTTTCTTTCTTTCTTCTGACGAAATGAGTGTCTTTTTTCCCCCTAAACGTGCCCCAAAATTCACCAAATTTATCACCAAGCCAGGCCTGTTGAAAATTGTGATATTTAATGGTTTGCATTAATGGGCGTGGCCTAACGGCTCAACAGCGCCCCCTAGAACACTTTGTGCCTCAAGCCCCACAATACGGTTTGACGTACATGCACGAAAATCGGTACACACCTGTATCATGTTGCAACTTACAGAAGTCTCTTGGCACCATGGCCGAAACCGAACAGGAAGTCGGCCATTTTTAATTAATTGTGTCATTTTGGTGAAATTTATGCCATTCCTTCTGTTGTAGTCTTGTGTTATATCCAGACTCTGTGACTCTAATTGTGGGTAACTTATGTTATGTGAAATAACACACACGGAGGCGAGGCTGCAGTTAACTCTGTTTAGTGCCGCTCAGCTCAACACACAGTTACAACTCAGACCAACATAGTCGAGCACCGAGTGCTCGATCAAATACACCACATCCCCCTTTTCCAATAATGAGATGTTTTCACATATCTGGTTACACTGCCTCTTTTTACCATAAACTCTCATGCAACAAATATTGAACATACTTCTTCAGTAATAGATATTTACTAACTAAATAGTGCTAAGTAGCACTTACTTCACATTAACAAATAAACATTTCCAACATTTAATTCCTATAGCCCTTGTCTTTCTTTTTTTTTTTTTTTTTGTTAACAGTTAGAACATAACAACCTAGGGAACTGTCCATGACTTAGTCTCTGAACCTGACAGGGCATCTCACCGCTCTGCCACTCCTGGTGTGGTATGTAGGTGAGTCATCCACGCTCACAGGCGGAGGATCACGTGGTGGTGGTGGTGGTGGGTCTCGTGGTGGCAGGTCAGCAGACTCAGGTGTCTGAGGGTGTGTTGCATCTGAAATCTCGGGGGGGTCAGTGTCCCTGAAAAAACTAGGATGCACCTTCCTCAGATGTCGCCTGTTCCTCCTGAATGTTTTCCCTGCAGGTGTCAGCACATTGTAGGAGCGAGGTTCATGTCTCCGGCTCGCCACTATGGCAGGCTCCCATCCGCGCCGTGTCTGCATATGTACGGTGGTGCCCGGGATTAAAGCTGGTAGTGGCTTGGCATCTCTGTCGTGGTACAAACGCTGGCGCGTCTGCAGGTCCTGAATCCTACTGTGCACGTGCTGCGGTGTAGACTGCTTTAATACAGCACTGGAACAAGGAAGCGTGCTCCGCATGACTCTTCCCATCAACATCTGTGCAGGCGACATGTTCAGCCCTGTCACTGCCGTGTTCCTCAGTGACAGCAGCACCAGATGTGGGTCTGTGCCAGTTTGCATCGCTTTTTTCAGTGCGTGTTTCACAGTCTTTATGGTCCTCTCGGCGAGTCCGTTGGACCGTGGATATCCTGGGCTGGAGTGTGTGAGTCTGAACTCCCATGAAGCTGCAAATGACTGCATCTCACAGCTGGCAAATGGAACGTGATCGCTCACCAGCTCTCTGGGGATCCCGTGCCTGGCGAAAACAGACTTCATTTTCTGAATTACTGAATTAGCTGTTAGATCAGGCAAGTTCAGCACCTCAGGATATTTTGTCAGATAATCCACTACCAAAAGATAGGACTGACCTTTCAGCTGGAAGATGTCAGCTCCAACTTTCATCCATGGAAGCTCTGGGACATCATGTGTGATGAGTGGCTCTTTCTGCTGTTGTGGCTGAAGCTGTTGGCACTGCACACATTTCTCCACCATCGTCTCTATGTCGTGTGACATGCCCGGCCAGTAGAGGACTTTTCTTGCTTTGGCTTTTGTGCGCTGCACTCCTTGATGAGCTAGATGGAGCTTCTCTAAGATTACCTTTCTGAAGCTCTGGGGTATGATAATCTTGTCTCCAACCATCACAATATCATTCTGGATACTGATGTTGTTTCGCATCGGCCAGTAACCGTGTATATTTTTGTCCAGGCTGTGCCTTTTAGCAGGCCAGCCTTTCAGATGCCTCTCACATACAGCTTGCAATACCTTGTCTGCTGCTGTTGCCTTTTTCAGCTGGTTGAGTGTCTCTTCACTCAGTGCATCTATGGCCTCCATGGCATACACCACTTTCTCGTCACAGGGGTTCTCGTTGAGGTTTTCACCATCTCTGCTCGCTGTGGCTCGGGATAATGCATCTGCGATGTGCATGTGCTGTCCTGGGGTGTATGTAATGTTCAGGTCATACCTCTGGAGCTGCAGCAACATACCTTGTAGCCGTGCGGGTGCTTTACTCAGTGGTTTTCGCACTATGGCCTCCAGGGGTTTGTGATCTGATTGCACTGTCACGGGTCTGCCGAAGACGTACTGGTGAAATCGTTTGGCAGCAAAGACGATCGCAAGTAGCTCCTTCTCTATCTGAGCATACCTCTTCTCAGTGTCAGTGAGCGCTCGCGATGCATAACAGAGAGGCTGGCCCTCTTGTAGCAAACATGCACCTAGTCCATCTTTTGATGAGTCGGCTTGTAGTGTCAGTGGCTTTTTGTGATCATAATACCGCAGCACAGGAGCCTGTGTGAGGGCCATCTTTAAAGTCTCTAGCGCTGCGCTGTGGTGCGGGCACCACTGCCACACTGCATCTTTCTTGAGCAGCTGTCTGAGGGGTGCTGTCAGAGAGGCCTCACTCGGTATGTACTGCGCTAAGAATTTCGTCATTCCCAGCAGGCGTTGGAGGCTCTGTTTGTCCTCTGAGGACGGCATGTCAATGATTGCCTTGATTTTTGCATCATCAGCTCTCTGTCCTGCTGATGTGATTATGTGTCCCATGTATTTCACCGTGTCCACTTTGTACTGGATTTTGTCCTTATTTAATTTCACATTCGCTGCCTTTGCTCTCTCCATCACTTTGTGTAGGATTTCATCATGCTCTTGTTCTGATGAATCAGCAATGATCATGTCATCTGCAATGACGTGTACACCTGAAATATCACCAAAAGTCTCACAGTTCTTTTGCTGAAACACCTCGCTGGCCGACTTGATCCCAAACGGGAGTCTGAGGAAGCGGTATCGGCCCCACGGCGTGTTGAAGGTGCACAATTTTGAAGATGGCTCGTCTAGCTTGATCTGCCAATATCCATCTTTCTCATCCAGGATGGTGAAGATGGATTTTCCTGCCAGTTTGCTTCGCACATCTTCAGGAGTAGGAATGGAGTAGTGCTGGCGCTTGACAGCCTCATTCAGGTTACAAGGGGCCAAACACACCCTTAGTGAACCGTTTTTCTTTTTTGTGGCGACAAGACTGTTCACCCATTTCTTTTCTCTAGGTCCTGTAGTGTGTCTTTTAGTGTGTCCATGATAGAGAGGGGTATGTTTCTGCAGCCATGAATCACAGGTGGGACAGATGGATCAACATGTATGTGATGAACTCCTGGAAACTCACCCAGCCCTGTGAAGACCTCAGAATACCTTTCAATCAGTTCATTTTTGGTGGATGGAGGTTTTGGTGGCTGCGGCGGTGCTGATGTGATTACATCAACCCTTTTCACCAGCCCCAACTCTGTACACGCTTCTCCACCCAGGATCGCCTTGTCTGTCTGGCTGGTTACATGGAACTCCAAAGTGGCTGTGTGTTTGGCGGTTTCGCATTGCAGAGAAACAGTGCCCCCTGATGGCAGGCGGGCTCCACCAAAAGCGATTAAAACAGTCTTTGTAGGCCGCAGCTGAATGGGACCTGGCAGGCACTTGAAAATGGACATGGGTAACACGCTTGCATCAGCACCTGTGTCAAGCTTGAACTTTATTGGTACACCTCTGATGCTGGCTGTTTCATGCCATTTGCTGTGCTTTGTGTGGCATGCTGCTTCGTCTCCATCACTGCCTACTGAGCCTATGTATAAGGAGTCCACTTCAGTCTCTATATTGTGTACAGTCTTTGCACGATAGTTGCCACTTTTCACACTGTCTGCTTGACATACCTTAGAGAAGTGATTACTTTTCCCACATTTGTGACACACTGCTCCATAAGCTGGACATTGGCGGGGCTCATGCTTTCTTCCACATTTCTGGCAGTTCATCGGTGGTCGTGTCATGGCATTTTCATTCCAGCTGCCTGCATGTTTTTGTCCTTTTGCTTTCTCAATAGCCTCCACTGGAATGTCATGAGTGGCTGGTGTAGCCTGCATCGCCTGTATTTGTGTTTTTGCAAGCTCGGTTGATCTGCATATTTCTAAGGCTCTGTGAAGTGTAAGGCCATTTTCACGCAGCAGTCTTTCCTTCAGATGAGGGTCATTTATGCTGAAGACCAATTTATCCCTCAGCATGTCATCTTCACTTCGGCCAAACTCACAGTCCTTACTTTTATGGCGCAGCTCTGTGATAAATCTGTCCACAGAAATCCCTGAAGACATCACATGTGACCAAAACTGATGCCTTCAAATACAACATTTTTCCGTGGGCTGCAATAGTCTTTGAATGCTTCAAGTACCTCTTCCATCGTGACATCATCACCATCTGAGGTAATTGTGAGTGTATTATACACTTCTAACGCATCTTCGCCTATGGTGTGAAGCAGGATCGCTATTTTAACATCCTCTTCCTCGGCTTGCGCACCTGAAGCGACCATGTACAGCCGAAAACGTTGTTCCCACCTGCGCCAGTTTTCAGCGATGTTGCCGGTGAGTATCAGCTGTGACGGCGGCTTGAACTGCTCCATGCTCGCGCTGGCTGCCCGGCTTTAGCTTGCGGTCACGTGCCTGCTAATCCACTGTTAACTTGCACACAGTACCTCGGCTCACTCCGGAACTCCGTCTTCTGACACCATGTTGTAGTCTTGTGTTATATCCAGACTCTGTGACTCTAATTGTGGGTAACTTATGTTATGTGAAATAACACACACGGAGGCGAGGCTGCAGTTAACTCTGTTTAGTGCCGCTCAGCTCAACACACAGTTACAACTCAGACCAACATAGTCGAGCACCGAGTGCTCGATCAAATACACCACACCTTCGGCAGTTAATACGGCCCGAACCGTAACGTGCACCCAGGTGTGTTATACATCAAAATGTGCGTCTCCATCCTGCGACGACACGCATTACTTTTCTCAGTCAAAAGCGTTACCGTGGCGACGATAGACGCCAAAAAGCGCGCCCACCCTTCATCTGATTGGTTCAGACAGAAAACACTTTGCGCCTCTAGCCCCACAATACGGTTTGACGTACATACACGAAAATCGCTACACACCTGTATCATGTCGCAACTTAAAGAAAAGTCTCTTGGTGCCATGGCCGAAACCGAACAGGAAGTAGGCCATTTTGAACATTCTGAATTAATCTCTAGGTAGTGTAAACTCTAGTGTGCCAGAGTCGCTCCTGTAGTTTCTTGTGCTGGCCCCCACTTCTCCTCCCTTTTCTCACTTTTGTCCATGTTGCAGCATGTTGCAGGGTCATGTTCTGGGTATGGGTCTCTGGAAAGCGTCTAGAGACAACCTTTGTTGTATTAGACGCTATATAAATAAAATTGAAATTGAAAATTGAATTAATCGCGTAATCCTGGCGCAATTTTTGCCATTCCTTCGGCAGTTAATATGGCATGTTTGGTAGTTCTCCAAAAGTCAACAAATTTTGCACCAAGCCAGGCCTGGTGATAAATTTGATATTTAATGGTTTGCATTAATGGGCGTGGCTTAACGGCTCAAAGGCGCCCCCTAGAAATTTTTCTCTGCCATAACTTTTGAATGGTTTGACATAAAGAGTTGTGGGTGGTGTCATCGAACTCGGTATTGAGTCCTTGACCTTCATTGGTGCAAATTAGCCCCGCCTCTTCTTCTGATTGGTCAATATTTCATAATCCCTATTTTCTGCTATAATTTTGGATGGTTTGACATAGGAAGTTGTGCGTGGTGTCATTTCTGATATGCTTATGGGCCATGAGTGCGAGGGCCCGTTCATCGCTGCTTGCAGCTTTAATTTGAACTTGAGTTTTGTTCAACATTGTTCCTCAAGCGCTTCTTTTAAAGTAGTAGGGAGGTGCCTACTACTACTACTACTGACGGATAAATATCTAGGCTGCCGCGGCGAAGCTGCTCAGCAAAGCAGCCGTCTCCTCCACGAGTCACATGACTCCCAGGTGTTTTCTTTTTAATTACATGTTTCGGTTTCATTCCAAGTTTTCCTTTTGTTGTCGTGTTTTCAGCTTCGTCAGGTTTTTAAAGTTTCTCTCCGCGTCAGTGATGAAGCGAGAGAGTGAAGAGATCTGTGGAAATAGCATTGTTTGTTCATGAAATAAGACACACAAATGAACTTGACTTGGTCAATTAATGTTCCTCAGAGTTTGTTCCAGTAAATATTGTAAATATTTTCTGGATATTAAGATGATTGTTAACACTTCAAAGAAAGTCAAAATTCTTCAGTAAAACTTGGTTCTTTTCTCTTGTTCAGTTTACTGTGGTTAATAAGTGTTTGTCTGTGATTAGTCTCAGTACCAGGAGCATCACTGTGTTAGCAATTTTTTTTTTTTTTTTTTTTTTTTTTTTTTTAACCTTTATTTAACCAGGCAAGCAGATTAAGAACAAATTTCTTATTTACAAATGCAGCCTAGGGGGGTAAGGGGAGGGAGCTAAGATGAAAAAAACAAGGTTATATAAATACACAAAAAGACATTAAAACATAATACAAAAGATAAAACAAATAATCAAGTAAAACAGTCAGTATGCCTGAAGGAGGACTAAAGACAAGTGCAGGAGTCGGTTGTACTTAATAGAAGATGTAGTTTGAAGGTGGAGATGGAAGTGAGAACAGAAAGTTTAAGGGTTTTTTGTAGGGTATTCCAGTCATAGGCTGCAGCGAACCGGAAGGCATTGCGCCCAAAGGTGGTGCGGACTTTGGGAATGGAGAGATTGATGAAGGCACTGGACCTTAGAGTGCGGGCAGGTTGTGAGAGGTGCAGAAGAGAGGAGAGGTAGGGAGGAGTAATGCCGAGGATAGATTTAAAGATGAGCAGAAACCAGTGATGGAGCCGTCTGGTGTGAAGGGAGGTCCAGTCTACCAGGTTATAGAGGTCGCAGTGGTGAGTGGTGAAAGGAGCCCCAGTTGCAAAACGGATGGCGGAATGATGGAGTGGGTCCAGTTTACTCAGAGTAGAGTGAGGTGCGATTCTGTAAATGGTGTCACCGTAATCGAAAATGGGCAGAATGGTCATTTTGACAAGTGAGTGTTTGGCTGCACGGGTGAAGGAGGTCTTGTTCCGGTAAAGAAAGCTCAGACGAGCTTTGACTTTGGACTGTAGGTGTTTGATGTGGGTGGAGAAAGAGAGGGACGAGTCCAACCAGAGGCCAAGGTATTTGTAGGTGGATACGAACTCTAGTTCAGAGCCGTCAGCGCAGAACAATTTAGGAACAGTGGTGGGAGTGTGTTTCCGGACAAAGACAATGCATTTTGTTTTTTTGGTGTTGAGGCGGAGCTGGAGACTGTGGAAGTGCTGTTCAACGGAAGTGAGGCTGTGTTGTAGTGTGGCTGCAGCGGACTGGAGGGACGGGCCCTCAGAGTAAAGGATGGTGTCATCGGCATATAGATGGATTCTTGAGTTGCCGGCAAACCTGGTTATGTCATTGATGTAGATGGAGAATAGTGTTGGGCCTAGAATGGAACCCTGAGGAACCCCTTTGGTGATGGTGAGAGGGGCTGATATGAAATTTTCGGATTTGACTTGCTGGACTCTGTGGTGTAGATAGCTGGAGAACCAGTTACAGGAGTGGGGTGAAAGACCAATGTTGGAGAGCCTCTGCAGGAGTATGGGGTGGGTGACGGAGTCAAAGGCCTTGGAGAGATCAATGAAGGCAGCGATGCAGGTCTGCTTGGAGTCCAGAGAGGAGACAATGTCATCCAGGACCTTCAGTGTAGCAGTGGTGCATCCATGACCTGGCCTAAATCCAGACTGTGAGGAGGACAAGATGTTGTTGGAGGTTAGGAAGTCGCTGAGTTGTTTGTGAACCAGTTTCTCGAAGACCTTGGCCAGGCACGGCAGAATGGAGATAGGCCTATAGCAGTTGGGGTCAGAGCTGGAGCCCCCTTTGAAGAGGGGGAAAACGAGAGCAGATTTCCAATCTATGGGAAAGGTGGACTGATCCAGAGACATGTTGAAGAGCCGTGTGATGGGAACCGTAATGGCAGGAGCAGCTGCTTTTAAGAATCTGAGGTCGAGCCCATCAGAACCAGCTGACTTATTGGAGTCTAGCTTGGAGAGATTCTCTAAGACTTCAGAAGTCAAGATGGGTCTGAAGGAGAAAGTGCCAGAGCTGGTGGATGTGGGTGAGGGTGGAGGAGGAGGAGAGTGAGCAGCAGTGGAGGGTTTAGTAGATAAAACATGAGCTGAATTAACAAAGTGCTGATTGAAGAGGGAAGCCATAAGAGACTTGTCAGTAACAACAGTGTTGTCAAAGGTCAAAGCATTAGGAAGGTGGGGAGAAGTGAGCTTATTTTCCATGGATTTAACCGTTTTCCAAAACTTCTTGGCATCAGAGCCACAGGATGCAAATTTATCTATAAAATGAGTGACTTTGGCTTTTCTGACGGCCTGAGTGCATTTATTTCTGCATTGCCGAAAGGCGAGCCAATCGGCTGGAGACTGGGAAGAGCGGGCATTTCGCCATAAAGTGTTCTTCTGGCGGATTAAGGCAGCAAGATCACGGGAAAACCAGGGGCTGAAACGATTCTTAATCCGTAATTTTATAAGAGGGGCGTGTTTATTAACAATCTGACTGAATGTTGATTTGAAAGAGGACCAGGCCATCTCAACAGTAGGGAGAGAATTCATTTTATCCCAGCTCACTGCAGCAGAGTCATGGAGAAAGGCTTCTGGGTCGAAGTTCTTCAGGGAACGTTTGGATACGATCACCGGTGGGCGTTTGACTGAGGAACTGGAGCGTGTGCAGGCAATAGCACAGTGGTCACTCAGGTCTTGACTGAAGACACCAGATTTATAATTAGAGGGGGTGTTCGTGAGGATAACATCAATCAGCGTAGCAGATGAGGGAGATTTTAGATTGAATCTGGTGGGCTCAGAAATAATTTGGTAGAGGTTTAGGGCGTCAAACTGCTGAACGACCAGATCTGGGGGGTTTGTCATGTCCCAGTTCAGGTCCCCTAGTAAAATGAACTCAGAAGAGATGTGAGGGGCCAAAAGTTCACTAAGAACAGTTAGAGAACAAAGTGGGGCAGAGGGTGGTCTGTAGCAGACAGCAACTGAGAGAGAGACGTTATTGCACAATTTGATCTTCAATACTAACAGTTCAAGTAGCTTAGGAACAGATTTTGACAGAGAAACAGTGCATTGCAGATGATCTTTAACATAGAGAGCGACCCCACCTCCTTTAGTAGCTCGGTCCTGGCGAAAAATAATATAACCTGGTATTAAAATGTCAGAATTAGCTATGTTTTTCTTAAGCCAAGACTCAGAGATAGCAAGAACATCAGGTGTAACCGTGTGAACCCAGGTTTTCAACAGATCGAGTTTGGGTAGCAGGCTGCGAATGTTAATATGCATGAAGCCCATACATGTGCGATCACAGAAATCATTAAAGGTCAGGATAGGGACAGCATGCATAGTACTAACTGGGCCCGGGTTGGGGTGTATATTCCCTGAGATAAATAACATGAGAATGATTATGATGCGCCTAAGAACAGAGCGAGAGCATGTTTTTCGCAGAGTGATGTTTTGTTCCAAAGAGGAATTGACATGTTGTGGGAGGCAGGAGGCAGAGAGAGTAAATTGATGCAGTAGTATGAAAGAGTACAGTGGAGAGCATGACACAGTCAGACTAGGAAGTCCAGTATTTAAAGAGATCCAGAATGTATAAGCGTCTCTAGGCAACGGCCTGAAGTCCAGCGTGCCACCACCATAGATGGTTGTTGCTGGCCTGTCCGAAAGTGTACTTGCAGCTCCAGAGGACTGGGCCACAGCAAGAAGACAAATGATGGACAGTACGAGCCAGGGGGTCGTAAGGGATCTAGTGTAAAGGTGCATGTTGTTACGAACCAGAAGGACGGAGACGCTGAGGAAAAGGTGACCACCTTTTTGGGCCGGCGCCGCGGCCACCTCGGAGTCCTGACCGTTGTTGTGGGTCCTCGATCAGCTGGGCTGTCGCCGAGCGTACCCGGCGTGAGAGAGTCCGGCTGATGGTGAGCTGAGGGACGCCGCCAGAGACCAGGCCAGGTCACGGCGAAGTCCCGGTTACGAAGAGATCCGTGTCTAGGCAGATGGAGTGGAACAGTCCAGGTGGAGGAGAAACGGGGCGAGAGGAGGTCCAACCGAAGCTAGCCAAGTAGCTGGAATGCTACCAAGCGAGCTGGCTGGCGTAGCCTGCCTGCAAGCCAGCGCCGGCAGTTACAACTTACCCAAATCTGGATAATGTGGTGAGTGAACTCACGGTGGCGGAGAAAGCTGGGGAAAGAAACAAATATGGCCAGTAAAAGTGTAAAGGTAAAATTATGCGGGCTCTTAAGAGCCGGTGTAGGTGGATAGCGGTGCTGTATGTAAACGTACCGGCGAGGGCTACACTAGGTAGCCCGCCGCGTTAAGAAGACTTGAAGCAGTTAAAGGAGGGATCACAGTGATAAAAGGTCCTGGTTTAGGACGACACTTACAGGCACGGGCCCAGCGAATTGGGCCCACTGCGTTTAATCGGCGCTGGTTTGTAGTCTGTTGCCCAGAGATCCTGGAGGTGAGTAGAATTAGCCTCCTGGCTAACAGCTGTCAAACTGACAAACAGTGTTGGTGGTTTCCTGCTGCAGCTGACAGCAGAGCAGTGGCGTGAACAGCTGACAGCAGAGCAGTGGCGTGAACAGCTGACCATTCTGTCATTTCAGGCCCATCTCCAAGTTGCCCTTTATCTCTAAAATCTTAGAGAAAATTGTTTCTGCTCAACACCCGGGATGGTGCTGCTCTTGGCTCTAGTAATTTGGCCTGTTTCATTAGACCCTCTCCCTGACATCGCAGGGTCCAGGCCAGGATGCAGAGCTGTAGTTTAACACACTTCTCTGCTGCTTCTCGAGGACCAACGCCTGCCAACAAAACTATAAGATTACATGATGTAACTGGTAACTCTAACCAGGTGCCTAGCAAAATAGAAGTAGTTGCAGTTCCCCGCCCTCCACTAGTTCACCAGGTGCGGCGTTATAGAGGCGTTAACCAAAATAATCTTGTAAAAATTAAAACCAATGCACATTTGGTACCAATAAGAGACCGAAAAATTAGATGCGGACTACTAAATATACGATCATTAAGCTCCAAGTCTCTGTTAGTAAATGGTATAATTACAGAGAGTAGGAGTGATATTTTCTGCTTAACAGAAACAAGGTTACAGGATGAAGAGTATGTTAGTTTGAATGAATCAACTCCGCCCGGCTACTTTAATCATCACATTCCTAGAAACACGGGCCGGGGCGGAGGAGTCGCAGCAATTTATAACTCCAGTCTCCAAACAAAAATTGAACCTAAGTGCAATCATAATACGTTTGAAAGCCTCACGCTTAGTCTGAAATTTCCGAGCTGGAAATCAGAGAAGCCAGTTGTGTTAGTGGTAGTGTATCGGCCCCCTGCTGGCGCTTATCTAGAGTTTTGGTCTGAATTTTCAGATTTCCTTTCTGGATTATTGATCAGTACAGATAAATTCATCATAGTGGGTGATTTTAATATTCATATGGATGTTGAAAGCGATAATCTTAAATTAGCTTTCAATTCTCTTCTAGAATCAATGGGTATCTCACAAAAAGTGGACGGGCCGACGCATTGTTTTGGTCATACTCTCGATCTCGTTCTCACCTACGGTGTTGAAACTGATGGTCTGTTGGTGTCACCTGTTAACTCCCTTTTATCCGACCGTTATTTAATAACGTTGGAATTGAATGTTGTTGATGTTGAAGTGCAGGGCAGGAGGTACTATTTTAGCAGATGTTTGTCTGATGAAGCTATTGCTAAATTTAAGGAGACCATTGCTCGTCTTGCGACAGTGGAAAATAGTGAAGCCTCTACTGAAGCAATAGAGGCCAGTGACCTGGGTTCTACCTCTGATGTTGATGTTGATTTTCTTGTTAGTAACACTGCTGATCTGTTGCACTCAGCTTTAGATGAAGTTGCTCCTTTGAAAAGGAGGGTTTCTAGCCACAGGAGCTTAACTCCCTGGTACAATTCAGATATTCGCATGTTGAAACAAAGAGTGCGTAAAATAGAAAGGAAGTGGCACTCTTGTAAGTCTGTAGACTCTTATCGTGAATGGAAAGATATTCTAATAGTATCTAAAAAAGCCATTCGCAAAGCAAGAACAGCTTATTATTCAACGTTGATAGAGGATAACAAAAGTAACCCACGTTTTCTGTTCAGCACTGTAGCCAGGCTGACAAAGAGTCACAGCTCTGTGGAGCCGTGTATTCCTGCAGCTCTCAGTAGTGAGGACTTTATGAGCTTCTTTAACAGTAAAATCACGAGAATTAGAGAAGAAATCAACCAGCCGGTTGTGGGCGTTTCTTCAGCTTTAGCGACTTCCCTAGGCTCTGACTTGACTCTAGACTGTTTTGATCCTATAGACCTCCCTGAGCTGACTTCACTCGTTAATAGAGCTAAGTCAACCACATGTATGTTAGACCCCATCCCGACTCCACTATTCAAAAATGTTTTTTCTCTTATTGGTACGACAATACTGGACCAAATCAACCTATCCCTAAGCTTAGGATATGTACCACAGGTTTTCAAAGTGGCAGTAATTAAACCTTTACTTAAAAAACCTTCCCTTGACCCAGACACCTTAGCTAATTATAGGCCAATTTCTAACCTTCCATTTGTATCTAAAATTCTGGAAAAGGCAGTTTCAAGCCAGTTATGTGACTATTTGTATAGAAATGATCTGTTTGAAGTCTTTCAGTCAGGGTTCAGAATGCATCATAGCACAGAGACAGCACTGGTTCGAGTTACGAATGACCTTCTTATGGCCTCAGATAAGGGACTAGTGTCCATACTGGTTTTACTGGACCTCAGATAAGGGATTAGTGTCCATACTGGTTCTACTGGACCTCAGTGCTGCTTTTGACACTGTAGATCAGCATTTTACTGCACAGGTTAGAGCATGTTGTTGGGATTAAAGGGACAGCTCTACGTTGGTTTAAATCATACCTATCTGACAGGTTCCAGTTTGTTCATGTACATGAGGTTTCTTCAGAACAGTCAAGGGTCTGTTATGGTGTTCCGCAGGGTTCAGTGCTAGGGCCAATCTTGTTTAGTTTATACATGCAGCCCTTGGGAAGTATAATCCAGAATCACGGCATACACTTTCATTGTTATGCTGATGATACGCAGCTCTACTTGTCTATGAAGCCGGATGAAACAGAACCGTTAGTTAAACTTCAGGCATGTCTTAGGGACATCAAGGACTGGATGTCCAGAAATTTCTTGCTTCTAAATTCAGATAAAACAGAGGTTATCATTCTTGGTCCAGAGCATCTTAGGAAGGGATTAGATGGTGTTGCGATGGCTTCCAGTGCAACTGTGAGAAACCTTGGTGTTGTTTTCGATCAGGATTTGTCGTTTAAACCATATGTTAATCAGGTTTGTAAAATAGCGTTTTTCCATCTCCGTAATATTGCAAAGATGAGGAAAATCCTCTCGCAGAGTGATGCAGAAAAACTAGTTCATGCGTTTGTATCTTCTAGACTGGATTACTGTAATGTGTTGTTAGCAGGATGTCCAAGTAATTTGCTGAATAGGCTCCAGCTGATCCAGAATGCAGCAGCACGAGTACTGACAGGAATTAGCAGGAGAGACCACATCTCTCCAGTGTTAGCGTCGCTCCATTGGCTACCTGTAAAATTCAGAATTCAATTTAAAATTTTATTACTTGCATATAAAGCCCAAAACGGCTTAGCTCCGCAGTATTTACAAGATTTGATAATGCCTTATGTTCCTGGCCGAGCTCTCCGCTCCCAGGGTGCAGGTTTACTCGTAGTTCCTAGAGTATCTAAATGTAGATTTGGAGGGCGGGCGTTCTGCTATCAGGCACCATTACTTTGGAACCAACTTCCAATCTGGGTTAAGGAGGCTGACACCACCTCCACCTTTAAAACTAAACTTAAAACCTTTCTGTTTAGTAAAGCTTATAGTTAGTGTTTAGTAAACCTCTAGCTGGTGTTGGTAAATCTCTAGGTAGTGTAAACTCTAGTGTGTTAGAGTCAGTAGTCATAGTTGCAGCTATAGAACAAGACTATAATAGTTAGTCTCAAATATAGCTTGGTGGTAGATATGCTGCTATAGGCTTATGCTGCAGGGGGCACCGACATGATCCGCTGGGCGGTGCCTCTCACCCTTCTTCTCCTCTCCTTTTCCCTGCCTCTCTTCTCCATTACCATTTTTATTTATTATAAATATCTCATAGCTATCATATTTGTCCATCGTTCCTGTAGTTTCTTGTGCCGGCCCCCCTTTTTTCTCTTTTGTGTATGTTTGCAGGCCGGAGCCTCAGGAGCTGCGTTCTGGCCTGTGTTCCCGGCCCTCCCCCCCTTTGGTCATCCCATTGCTTCTTCCACCTGCCTACGTGGATGTCTGCTGTTGCTGCTTCCGCCTGCCTGCAACCCCCCCCCTCTGGTCATCCCGCTACTCCTTCCACATGACTGTTGTGTGCTGCTGACGCCCCCCCCCCCCCTCTGGTCATCCCGCTGCTGCTTCCACATGACTGTTGTGTGCTGCTGACGCCCCCCCCCCCCACCTCTGGTCATCCCGCTGCTGCTTCCACCTGCCTGCTGTGCTGTCGACGTCCCTGACTCCCCCAGTCTGGCCTTCGGCAGGAGGGTCCCCCCTTATGATCCAGGTCCTGGTCCAGGTTTCTTCCTCCTAAAGGGGAGTTTTTCCTTGCCACTGTTTGGCTTAAGGCTTTTCTCCCACTAAGGGAGTTTTTACCTGCCATTGTTTATATAATAATTGCTCGGGGGTTTATGTTTATGTTTATGTTCATGTTCTGGATCTCTGGAAAGCGTCTAGAGACAACATCTGTTGTATTAGACGCTATATAAATAAAATTGAATTGAATTGAATTGAATTAAAAACTTTCCTTGAAGAACACAGTGTTATGGAGGTTTTTCAGACTGGTTTTAAAACGTTGCACAGCACGGAAACTGCCCTTTTAAAAGTTTTTAATGACATTTTAATGGTAAATGACAGTGGCAACTACGCAGTACTTGTTCTGCTTGACTTGACCGCTGCCTTCGACACTGTAGACCACAAGATTCTGCTGAATCGTCTACAGCAGCTAGTGGGTGTTGATGGCAGCGCCTTGGACTGGTTTAGGTCTTATCTAACTGAAAGGTCTATGTGTGTCAGTCTTGGGGTCTTTGAATCCGCCCCTGCTCCGCTCTTATACGGGGTCCCACAGGGCTCAATTTTAGGACCCCTGCTTTTTTCTTTATACATGCTTCCTCTAGGATCTATTTTCAGAAAGCATGGTATTGACTTTCACTGCTATGCCGATGACTGCCAGATATATGTCCCCCTTAGGAAGAGTGATGCCTTCTCCCTCAAACCCCTGCTGGCATGTCTTGATGACATCACAGCCTGGATGGCCCTAAACTTTTTAAATTTTAATGAAAGGAAAACAGAGGTGATTGTGTTTAGCCCTAGCAGCTTCTGCTCTTCCTCCTCTGTCGACCCGGGTCCTTTGGCAGTTCATGCAAAGTCTTCTGTGACTAACTTAAAATTGACAGTGATTTTAAACTGGAGAGCCAAGTTAGCGCGGTAGTTAGGTCAGGTTTCTTCCACCTTAGGCGGCTGGCTAAGGTGAAGCCTTTTTTATCACAAAAGCACTTTGAAACAGTAATCCATGCCTTCATCACGTCTCGGCTGGATTACTGTAACTCTCTGGATTACTGTAACTCTCTGGATTACTGTAACTCTGGATTACTGTAACTCTGGATTACTGTAACTCTCTGGATTACTGTAACTCTCTGGATTACTGTAACTCTCTGTATCTAGGAGTCAGCCAGTCATCTCTTGCGCGTCTCCAGTTAGTTCAGAACGCTGCCGCTCGTCTGCTAACTGGAACGCGTAAGAGAGAACACATTACGCCCATACTGGCCTCCCTCCACTGGCTGCCTTTGCGTTTTAGAATCCATTTTAAGATTCTTTTATTTGTTTTTAAATGTTTAAATGGTCTTGCTCCTCCCTACCTCTCGGAGCTTCTTCACCCCCACGCCCCCGCCCGGTGCCTCAGGTCAGCTGACCAGCTGCTCCTCGGGGTACCGAGGTCCAAACGAATGCTCAGAGGGGATCGAGCCTTCTCTGTTGCTGCCCCCTAGTGGTGGAACATTTTACCTCTCCACATCAGACAGGTCTGCTTTTAAAACTAACCTCAAAACCCATTTTTACTCATTGGCTTTTAACCCCGTATGAGACCTCGCTCTGTTTTTAGTGGTTTTATGTAATTTTATTTGTTTATTTAATTGTTTTTATTGCCTTTTATCGTTGATTGTGTGTCCTCTCATGTACAGCACTTTGTTTCAGCTGTGGTTGTTTTAAAGCGCTTTATAAATAAAGTTGAGTTGAGATGAGCACCGTCCATCACAAGGCACTTTTTACTCTCTTGTTCACCATCAGCACAAATCTGACTTTTATTTCATAAGAGAGATCATTTCACACTGTCTTTATTTTATTTATTGTAATACTGACATAGATTACACTCTCATTTTACCACAAACTGCACAGAATACTTGAATATGCATCAGATATGAAGAAAGAACCCAAAAAGTTTAAGCCAACATAGAAGAACTGAATTGAATTAAAACACATCAACACAAATGTTCAACACTTGTTGATCAATAGTTGAAATGGACTCTGATCTTTTATTTTAGCATTTAAAATTTGAGGATTTCTATGTTTTTCAGGGTTCTTGTTGACGGAGGAATGGGGCGGGGGCTGTTTGAATGGATTGTCAATTTGAATGAGGAGCCGTTTCCTGAGTGGTCTGTGGCGGTTACGACATCCGAAACGCCTGTCAGCATTGTCTGGTTCCCTCTGCGGAGCCACGAAGACGGTTCTGATGTATTTGAACCCAGGTAACCCCGCCTGAGCTGTTGCATCAAGAATGGTCTCTGGAACCTGTGAGACAGCGTAGATAGTGGGGGTACATTTCCAAGTGCGATATATCTGAGATGTGTCTGTACCAAGTGGAAAGAGATCAAAAGATGGTGGTGGGACTTAGTCTGGGAGGCTGAGCTGCGACGACTGGGATGTGTTGGAACTGGTCATCCCACGTTCCTCTGCAGAGGTCCAGCCTTCGGCTGTGGAAGAAGAGGAAAAGGTAGATCTGGATGCCAACGGTCCTCCACCCGTTAAACGCACAACCAGGGATTCGGAGGTTCAGAGACGCCCTCTGAATCCACGGGAAATAGATGTAGTGAAGACAAAATAAATGTAACCCGTAAAGAGAATCTAACAACCCGTGCTGCTCCATGAAGTTGAAAAGACTAAATTAAATGACACGACTGGATTCCAGCCACCATCTCTCCGTCCTTTGGTCCTGCTCTGACCTGCCAGGAATAATGCTGTGTCTTTTTCAACATCAAACCAGCAGCAGCAGGGATTTCAGAACATGATCACATCTGACCCTGGAGGGAAGTCCAGACACTGCTACTGCTCCTCTGTGAGCCTGACATCTGCCCACTTCCTCATGTGGATCTACAATCTCGCTGTGAGCATTTTGCTCTTCTGGACTGTCCTGTCCTCCCTGATAAATCCAGCATCAACCTTGATCCAATACATGTCTGCGGAGATCCACCAACTCCGTCTCCCACCGGGACTGCACCTCTTCCCGGACTTTGCTCGCCTTCTATAGAGCAGATAGAGAAGTCTGTCACTAGGTGGTGGTGTAGAGCAGATAGAGAAGTCTGTCACTAGGTGGTATAGAGCAGATAGAGAAGTCTGCCACTAGGTGGTGGTATAGAGCAGATAGAGGAGTCGCCACTAGGTGGTGTAGAGCAGATAGAGAAGTCTGCCACTAGGTGGTGGTATAGAGCAGATAGAGAAGTCTGCCACTAGGTGGTGTAGAGCAGATAGAGAAGTCTGCCACTAGGTGGTGGTATAGAGCAGATAGAGAAGTCTGCCACTAGGTGGTATAGAGCAGATAGAGAAGTCTGCCACTAGGTGGTATAGAGCAGATAGAGGAGTCTGCCACTAGGTGGTGGTGTAGAGCAGATAGAGAAGTCTGCCACTAGGTGGTATAGAGCAGATAGAGAAGTCTGCCACTAGGTGGTATAGAGCAGATAAAGAAGTCTGCCACTAGGTGGTGGTATAGAGCAGATAGAGAAGTCTGCCACTAGGTGGTGTAGAGCAGATAGAGAAGTCTGCCACTAGGTGGTGGTATAGAGCAGATAGAGAAGTCTGCCACTAGGTGGTGTAGAGCAGATAGAGAAGTCTGCCACTAGGTGGTGGTATAGAGCAGATAGAGAAGTCTGCCACTAGGTGGTGGTGTAGAGCAGATAGAGAAGTCTGCCACTAGGTGGTGGTATAGAGCAGATAGAGAAGTCTGCCACTAGGTGGTGTAGAGCAGATAGAGGAGTCTGCCACTAGGTGGTGGTATAGAGCAGATAGAGAAGTCTGCCACTAGGTGGTGGTATAGAGCAGATAGAGAAGTCTGCCACTAGGTGGTGGTATAGAGCAGATAGAGGAGTCTGCCACTAGGTGGTGGTATAGAGCAGATAGAGAAGTCTGCCACTAGGTGGTGGTGTAGAGCAGATAGAGAAGTCTGCCAATAGGTGGTATAGAGCAGATAGAGGAGTCTGCCACTAGGTGGTGTAGAGCAGATAGAGGAGTCTGCCACTAGGTGGTGGTGTAGAGCAGATAGAGAAGTCTGTCACTAGGTGGTGGTATAGAGCAGATAGAGAAGTCTGCCACTAGGTGGTGGTATAGAGCAGATAGAGAAGTCTGCCACTAGGTGGTATAGAGCAGATAGAGAAGTCTGCCACTAGGTGGTGGTGTAGAGCAGATAGAGAAGTCTGCCACTAGGTGGTGGTATAGAGCAGATAGAGAAGTCTGCCACTAGGTGGTGGTATAGAGCAGATAGAGGAGTCTGCCACTAGGTGGTGTAGAGCAGATAGAGAAGTCTGCCACTAGGTGGTGTAGAGCAGATAGAGAAGTCTGCCACTAGGTGGTGGTATAGAGCAGATAGAGATGTCTGCCACTAGGTGGTGGTATAGAGCAGATAGAGAAGTCTGCCACTAGGTGGTGGTATAGAGCAGATAGAGAAGTCTGCCACTAGGTGGTGTAGAGCAGATAGAGAAGTCTGCCACTAGGTGGTGGTGTAGAGCAGATAGAGAAGTCTGCCACTAGGTGGTGGTATAGAGCAGATAGAGAAGTCTGCCACTAGGTGGTGGTGTAGAGCAGATAGAGGAGTCTGCCACTAGGTGGTGGTATAGAGCAGATAGAGAAGTCTGCCACTAGGTGGTGGTATAGAGCAGATAGAGGAGTCTGCCACTAGGTGGTGTAGAGCAGATAGAGAAGTCTGCCACTAGGTGGTGTAGAGCAGATAGAGAAGTCTGCCACTAGGTGGTGGTATAGAGCAGATAGAGAAGTCTGCCACTAGGTGGTGGTATAGAGCAGATAGATAAGTCTGCCACTAGGTGGTGTAGAGCAGATAGAGAAGTCTGCCACTAGGTGGTGTAGAGCAGATAGAGAAGTCTGCCACTAGGTGGTGGTATAGAGCAGATAGAGAAGTCTGCCACTAGGTGGTGTAGAGCAGATAGAGAAGTCTGCCACTAGGTGGTATAGAGCAGATAGAGAAGTCTGCCACTAGGTGGTGGTGTAGAGCAGATAGAGAAGTCTGCCACTAGGTGGTATAGAGCAGATAGAGAAGTCTGCCACTAGGTGGTATAGAGCAGATAGAGAAGTCTGCCACTAGGTGGTGGTATAGAGCAGATAGAGAAGTCTGCCACTAGGTGGTGGTATAGAGCAGATAGATAAGTCTGCCACTAGGTGGTGTAGAGCAGATAGAGAAGTCTGCCACTAGGTGGTGTAGAGCAGATAGAGAAGTCTGCCACTAGGTGGTGGTGTAGAGCAGATAGAGAAGTCTGCCACTAGGTGGTATAGAGCAGATAGAGAAGTCTGCCACTAGGTGGTATAGAGCAGATAGAGGAGTCTGCCACTAGGTGGTGTAGAGCAGATAGAGATGTCTGCCACTAGGTGGTGTAGAGCAGATAGAGAAGTCTGCCACTAGGTGGTATAGAGCAGATAGAGAAGTCTGCCACTAGGTGGTGGTGTAGAGCAGATAGAGAAGTCTGCCACTAGGTGGTATAGAGCAGATAGAGAAGTCTGCCACTAGGTGGTATAGAGCAGATAGAGGAGTCTGCCACTAGGTGGTGGTGTAGAGCAGATAGAGAAGTCTGCCACTAGGTGGTATAGAGCAGATAGAGGAGTCTGCCACTAGGTGGTATAGAGCAGATAGAGAAGTCTGCCACTAGGTGGTGTAGAGCAGATAGAGAAGTCTGCCACTAGGTGGTATAGAGCAGATAGAGAAGTCTGCCACTAGGTGGTATAGAGCAGATAGAGAAGTCTGCCACTAGGTGGTGTAGAGCAGATAGAGAAGTCTGCCACTAGGTGGTGGTGTAGAGCAGATAGAGAAGTCTGCCACTAGGTGGTGGTGTAGAGCAGATAGAGAAGTCTGCCACTAGGTGGTGTAGAGCAGATAGAGATGTCTGCCACTAGGTGGTGGTATAGAGCAGATAGAGGAGTCTGCCACTAGGTGGTGGTGTAGAGCAGATAGAGATGTCTGCCACTAGGTGGTGTAGAGCAGATAGAGAAGTCTGCCACTAGGTGGTATAGAGCAGATAGAGAAGTCTGCCACTAGGTGGTGGTGTAGAGCAGATAGAGAAGTCTGCCACTAGGTGGTATAGAGCAGATAGAGAAGTCTGCCACTAGGTGGTGGTATAGAGCAGATAGAGAAGTCTGCCACTAGGTGGTGGTGTAGAGCAGATAGAGAAGTCTGCCACTAGGTGGTGTAGAGCAGATAGAGAAGTCTGCCACTAGGTGGTGGTGTATAGCAGATAGAGAAGTCTGCCACTAGGTGGTGGTATAGAGCAGATAGAGAAGTCTGCCACTAGGTGGTGGTATAGAGCAGATAGAGAAGTCTGCCACTAGGTGGTGTAGAGCAGATAGAGGAGTCTGCCACTAGGTGGTGGTGTAGAGCAGATAGAGAAGTCTGCCACTAGGTGGTGGTATAGAGCAGATAGAGAAGTCTGCCACTAGGTGGTGGTATAGAGCAGATAGAGAAGTCTGCCACTAGGTGGTGTAGAGCAGATAGAGAAGTCTGCCACTAGGTGGTGGTATAGAGCAGATAGAGAAGTCTGCCACTAGGTGGTGTAGAGCAGATAGAGAAGTCTGCCACTAGGTGGTGGTATAGAGCAGATAGAGAAGTCTGCCACTAGGTGGTGGTATAGAGCAGATAGAGAAGTCTGCCACTAGGTGGTGTAGAGCAGATAGAGGAGTCTGCCACTAGGTGGTGGTATAGAGCAGATAGAGAAGTCTGCCACTAGGTGGTGTAGAGCAGATAGAGAAGTCTGCCACTAGGTGGTGTAGAGCAGATAGAGAAGTCTGCAACTAGGTGGTGGTGTAGAGCAGATAGAGAAGTCTGCCACTAGGTGGTGTAGAGCAGATAGAGAAGTCTGCCACTAGGTGGTGGTATAGAGCAGATAGAGAAGTCTGCCACTAGGTGGTGTAGAGCAGATAGAGGAGTCTGCCACTAGGTGGTGGTATAGAGCAGATAGAGAAGTCTGCCACTAGGTGGTGGTATAGAGCAGATAGAGAAGTCTGCCACTAGGTGGTATAGAGCAGATAGAGAAGTCTGCCACTAGGTGGTGGTATAGAGCAGATAGAGAAGTCTGCCACTAGGTGGTGGTATAGAGCAGATAGAGAAGTCTGCCACTAGGTGGTATAGAGCAGATAGAGAAGTCTGCCACTAGGTGGTGGTATAGAGCAGATAGAGAAGTCTGCCACTAGGTGGTGGTATAGAGCAGATAGAGAAGTCTGCCACTAGGTGGTGGTATAGAGCAGATAGAGAAGTCTGCCACTAGGTGGTATAGAGCAGATAGAGAAGTCTGCCACTAGGTGGTATAGAGCAGATAGAGAAGTCTGCCACTAGGTGGTGGTATAGAGCAGATAGAGAAGTCTGCCACTAGGTGGTATAGAGCAGATAGAGGAGTCTGCCACTAGGTGGTGGTGTAGAGCAGATAGAGAAGTCTGCCACTAGGTGGTGGTATAGAGCAGATAGAGGAGTCTGCCACTAGGTGGTGGTGTAGAAAAGATAGAGAAGTCTGCCACTAGGTGGTATAGAGCAGATAGAGAAGTCTGCCACTAGGTGGTGGTGTAGAGCAGATAGAGAAGTCTGCCACTAGGTGGTGTAGAGCAGATAGAGAAGTCTGCCACTAGGTGGTGGTATAGAGCAGATAGAGAAGTCTGCCACTAGGTGGTATAGAGCAGATAGAGGAGTCTGCCACTAGGTGGTGGTATAGAGCAGATAGAGGAATCTGCCACTAGGTGGTGGTGTAGAGCAGATAGAGGAATTTGCCACTAGGTGGTGTAGAGCAGATAGAGAAGTCTGCCACTAGGTGGTGTAGAGCAGATAGAGGAGTCTGCCACTAGGTGGTGTAGAGCAGATAGAGGAGTCTGCCACTAGGTGGTATAGAGCAGATAGAGAAGTCTGCCACTAGGTGGTGTAGAGCAGATAGAGAAGTCTGCCACTAGGTGGTGGTATAGAGCAGATAGAGAAGTCTGCCACTAGGTGGTATAGAGCAGATAGAGGAGTCTGCCACTAGGTGGTGGTGTAGAGCAGATAGAGAAGTCTGCCACTAGGTGGTGGTATAGAGCAGATAGAGGAGTCTGCCACTAGGTGGTGTAGAGCAGATAGAGAAGTCTGCCACTAGGTGGTGGTATAGAGCAGATAGAAAAGTCTGCCACTAGGTGGTGGTGTAGAGCAGATAGAGGAGTCTGCCACTAGGTGGTGGTATAGAGCAGATAGAGAAGTCTGCCACTAGGTGGTGGTGTAGAACAGATAGAGAAGTCTGCCACTAGGTGGTGGTGTAGAGCAGATAGAGAAGTCTGCCACTAGGTGGTGGTATAGAGCAGATAGAGAAGTCTGCCACTAGGTGGTGTAGAGCAGATAGAGAAGTCTGCCACTAGGTGGTATAGAGCAGATAGAGAAGTCTGCCACTAGGTGGTATAGAGCAGATAGAGAAGTCTGCCACTAGGTGGTATAGAGCAGATAGAGAAGTCTGCCACTAGGTGGTGGTATAGAGCAGATAGAGAAGTCTGCCACTAGGTGGTGTAGAGCAGATAGAGAAGTCTGCCACTAGGTGGTGGTATAGAGCAGATAGAGAAGTCTGCCACTAGGTGGTATAGAGCAGATAGAGAAGTCTGCCACTAGGTGGTGGTATAGAGCAGATAGAGAAGTCTGCCACTAGGTGGTGGTATAGAGCAGATAGAGAAGTCTGCCACTATTCAATTCAATTCAATTTTATTTATATAGCGTCTAATACAACAGAGTTGTCTCTAGACGCTTTACAGAGACCCATACCCAGAACATGACCCCCGAGCAGTTATTACATAAACAATGGCAGGTAAAAACTCCCCTAGTGGGAGAAAAACCTTAAGCCAAACAGTGGCAAGGAAAAACTCCCCTTTAGGAGGGAAGAAACCTTGAGCAGGACCAGGCTCATCAGGGGGGACCCTCCTGCCGAGGGCCAGACTGGTGGGTCAGGGACGGCAACAGCACAGCAGGCAGGTGGAAGCAGCAACGGGATGACCGGGGGTGGGGACCGCAGGCCAGCACACAGCTCCCGAAGCTCCGGCCCAATCAGCAAGTCCCAGGTTGGGGTGCAGGGTCAGGAAAAGACTTGTGCTCCGTAATGCAAGCTACAAGCCACCCACGGCCACCTGCAGGACAAAAGAGAGAAAAGGGAGGAGAAGGGGGGGCCAGCAACGGGATGACCAGGGGTGGGGACCGCAGGCCAGCACGCAGCTCCCGAAGCTCCGGCCCAATCATCAAGTCCCAGGTTGGGGTGCAGGGTCGGGGAAAGGTTGAGAAGGGGCAGGGCCAGGGAGAGGAGTCTTGAGGGACGAACATTCTCCCCCGCCCAAAAGGGGCCGTTACCCTGCCCCCCTCACTCCCACACTGCAGGTTCCGGTGTCCGGCAAAGGATGCTGCAACATGGACAAAAGAGAGAAAAGGGAGGAGAAGGGGGGGCCAGCACAAGAAACCACAGGAGCGACTCTGACACACTAAAGTTTACACTACCTAGAGATTTACCAACACCAGCTAGAGGTTTACTAAACACTAACTATAGGCTTTACTAAACAGAAATGTTTTAAGTTTAGTTTTAAAGGTGGAGGTGGTGTCAGCCCCCTTAACCCAGATTGGAAGTTGGTTCCATAGTAGTGGCGCCTGATAGCAGAACGCCCGCCCTCCAAATCTACATTTAGATACTCTAGGAACTACGAGTAAACCTGCACTCTGAGAACGGAGAGCTCTGACAGGAACATAAGGCACTATCAGGTCTTGCAAATAATGCGGAGCTAAGCCGTTTTGGGCTTTATACGCAAGTAATAAAATTTTAAATTGGATTCTGAATTTTACGGGTAACCAATGGAGCGACGCTAACACTGGAGAGACGTGGTCTCTCCTGCTAATTCCTGTCAGTACTCGTGCTGCTGCATTTTGGATCAGCTGGAGCCTATTCAGCAAATTACTTGGACATCCTGCTAACAACACATTACAGTAATCTAGTCTAGAAGATACAAACGCATGAACTAGTTTTTCTGCATCACTCTGTGAGAGGATTTTCCTAATCTTTGCAATATTACGGAGATGGAAAAAGGCTATTTTACAAACCTGATTGACATATGGTTTAAACGACAAATCCTGATCGAAAATAACACCAAGATTTCTCACAGTTGCACTGGAAGCCATCGCAACACCATCTAATCCCTTCCTAAGATGCTCTGGACCAAGAATGATAACCTCTGTTTTATCTGAATTTAGAAGCAGGAAATTTCTGGACATCCAGTCCTTGATGTCCCTAAGACATGCCTGAAGTTTAACTAACGGTTCTGTTTCATCCGGCTTCATAGACAAATAGAGCTGCGTATCATCAGCATAACAATGAAATTGTATGCCGTGATTCTGGATTATACTTCCCAACGGCTGCATGTATAAACTGAACAAGATTGGCCCTAGCACTGAACCCTGCGGAACACCATAACAGACCCTTGACTGTTCTGAAGAAACCTCATGTACATGAACAAACTGGAACCTGTCAGATAGGTATGATTTAAACCAACATAGAGCTGTCCCTTTAATCCCAACAACATGCTCTAACCTGTGCAGTAAAATGCCATGATCTATAGTGTCAAAAGCAGCACTGAGGTCCAGTAGAACCAGTATGGAAACTAATCCCTTATCTGAGGCCATAAGGAGGTCATTCGTGACTCGAACAAGTGCTGTCTCTGTGCTATGATGCATTCTGAACCCTGACTGAAAGACTTCAAACAGATCATTTCTATACAAATAGTCACATAACTGGCTTGAAACTGCCTTTTCCAGAATTTTAGACACAAATGGAAGGTTGGAAATTGGTCTATAATTAGCTAAGGTGTCTGGGTCAAGAGAAGGTTTTTTAAGTAAAGGTTTAATTACTGCCACTTTGAAAACCTGTGGTACATATCCTAAACTTAGGGATAAGTTAATTTGGTCCAGTATTGTCGTACCAATAAGAGAAAAAATATGTTTGAATAGTCGAGTCGGGATGGGGTCTAACATACATGTGGTTGACTTAGCTCTATTAACGAGTGAAGTCAGCTCAGGGAGGTCTATAGGATCAAAACAGTCTAGAGACAAGTCAGAGCCTAGGGAAGTCGCTAAAGCTGAAGAAACACCTACAACCGGCTGGTTGATTTCTTCTCTAATTCTCGCGATTTTACTGTTGAAGAAGCCCATAAAGTCCTCACTACTGAGAGCTGCAGGAATGCACGGCTCAACAGAGTTGTGACTCTTTGTCAGCCTGGCTACAGTGCTGAACAGAAAACGTGGGTTACTTTTGTTATCCTCTATCAACGTTGAATAATAAGCTGTTCTGGCTTTGCGAATGGCTTTTTTATATACTATTAGAATATCTTTCCATTCACGATGAGAGTCTACAGACCTACAAGAGTACCACTTCCTTTCCATTTTACGCACGTTTTGTTTCAACATGCGGATATCTGAATTATACCAGGGAGTTAAGCTCCTGTGGCTAGAAACCCTCCTTTTCAAAGGAGCAACTTCATCTAAAGCTGAATGCAACAAATCAGCAGTGTTACTAGCAAGGAAATCAACATCTGCAGAGGTAGAACCCAGGTCACTGGCCTCGACTACATCACTATTTCGCACTGTCGTAAGATAAGCAATGGCCTCCCTAAATTTAACAATAACTTCATCAGACAAACATCTGCTAAAATAATACCTCCTATTTTGCACTTCAACATCAACAAAATTAAATTCAAACGTTATTAAGTAATGGTCGGATAAAAGGGAGTTTACAGGTGACACCAACAGACCATCAGTTTCAACACCGTAGGTGAGAACGAGATCGAGAGTATGATTAAAACAGTGCGTCGGTTTATCCACTTTTTGTGAGATACCCATTGATTCTAGAAGAGAATCGAAGGCTAATTTAAGATTATCGCTTTCAACATCCATATGAATGTTAAAATCACCCACTATGATGAATTTATCTGTGCTGATCAATAATCCAGAAAGGAAATCTGAAAATTCAGACAAAAACTCCAGATACGCACCAGCAGGGGGCCGGTACACTACCACTAACACAACTGGCTTCTCTGATTTCCGGCTCGGAAATTTCAGACCAAGCATGAGGCTTTCAAATGTATTATAGTTGCACTTAGGTTCAATTTTTGTTTGGAGACTGGAGTTATAAATTGCTGCGACTCCTCCGCCTCGGCCCGTGCTTCTAGGAATGTGATGATTAAAGTAGCCGGGCGGAGTTGATTCATTCAAACTAACATACTCTTCCTCCTGTAACCATGTTTCTGTTAAGCAGAAAATATCACTCCTGCTCTCTGTAATTATATCATTTACTAACAGAGACTTAGAGCTTAATGATCGTATATTTAGTAGTCCGCATCTAATTTTTCGGTCTGTAATTGGTACCAAATGTGCATTGGTTTTAATTTTTACAAGGTTATCTTGGTTAACGCCTCTATAACGCTGCACCTGGTGAACTTTTGGAGGGCGGGGAACTGCAACCACTTCTATTTTGCTAGGCACCTGGCCAGAGTCGCCAATATCATGTAATCCTACAGTTTTAGAGTCGCTAATTACATAATGCAATCCTACAGTTTTGTTGGCAGGCGTTGGTCCTTGAGAAGCAACAGATGTGTCGCTGAGTGGGGAAAAACGGTTAGACACATGAAGCGGGTGGTGGTGTTCTGTGAGCCCTTTAAGACTACCCTTCCTCCGAACCGTCACCCAGCTGCCCTGCCTGGCTGGCTGCCGGGGAGCTGCAGGGGAGCGGTTACGCTCAGCTGCTACGGGCCGGTCCGCAGAGGATTCTATCGGACTATGGTCTAGTTGGCCAAACCGGACCTCTAACTGACTAAGCCTCGCCTCCAGCCCTGTTAAACTACAGCTCTGCATCCTGGCCTGGACCCTGCATTGTCAGGGGGAGTGTCTAACAACATTGGCCAGATTTCTAGACATAAGAGCTGCACCATCCCGGGTGGGATGAATGCCGTCCCTTCTAATCAGACCGGGCTTTCCCCAGAATGTCTCCCAGTTGTCAATAAAGTCCACGTCGTTTTCTGAACACCACTGAGACAACCAGCGGCGGAGCGAGAGCATGCGACTAAACATGTCATCGCTGGTCAGATTGGGGAGGGGGCCAGAAAAACCTACAGAGTCCGACATGGTCTTGGCGAAGTTACACACCGAGACAATATTCATTCTGGTTACTTCCGATTGGCGAAGACGGGAGTCATTAGCTCCGACATTGATGATAACTTTACCATATTTACGATTACCCTTTGCCAGTAGCTTCAAATTTGCTTCTATGTCGCCCGCTCTGGCCCCCGGGATACACCTAACTAAGGTCTCTGGAGTCGGCTTCACATGTCTCACAATAGAGTCTCCAATCACCAGGGTCTGTTTCTCAACAGATGTGTCGCTGAGTGGGGAAAAACGGTTAGACAAATGAAGCGGGTGGTGGTGTTCTGTGAGCCCTTTAAGACTAGTCTTCCTCCGAACCGTCACCCAGCTGCCCTGCCTGGCCGGCTGCTCGGGAGCTGCAGGGGAGCGGTTACGCTCAGCTGCTACGGGCCGGTCCGCCGCTAGCTTAGCCTGGTTAGCTGAGGAGGCTCTCGGACTATGGTTTAGTTGGCCGAACCGGACCTCTAACTGACTGAGCCTCGCCTCCAGCCCTGCAAATAAGCTACACTTTAAGCACTTACCGTCTTCACTAAAGGAGGCAGAGGAATAACTAAACATTTCACACACTGAGCAGGAAAGAGGTGAAGCGGTGGGAGCCGGAGCGGCCATGCTAAGATGCTAACGGAGGCTAACGGACAGAAAATGTATCGGTGATTGGTGACAGTGAAGGTTACGGAAGAGAAAATGAGCGAGTGTTGAAATAAAGACAGTAATGTACCAGATATAGTGCTATTTTACCAGAAAACAGTCTAAGTTTTAGATAAAAAGTCGGGAGAGATCTGAGCCTGCAAACGCCGTAAGACGGCAGCAGCACAGACCGCAACACCAGGAAGTGACGCGATGCGTGACGCAATACGTTACCCAATCAGCAAGCCATTGGTCACTAGGTGGTGTAGAGCAGATAGAGGAGTCTGCCACTAGGTGGTGATATAGAGCAGATAGATAAGTCTGCCACTAGGTGGTGTAGAGCAGATAGAGAAGTCTGCCACTAGGTGGTGGTATAGAGCAGATAGAGAAGTCTGCCACTAGGTGGTGGTATAGAGCAGATAGAGGAGTCTGCCACTAGGTGGTGGTATAGAGCAGATAGAGGAGTCTGCCACTAGGTGGTGGTGTAGAGCAGATAGAGGAGTCTGCCACTAGGTGGTGGTATAGAGCAGATAGAGAAGTCTGCCACTAGGTGGTGTAGAGCAGATAGAGAAGTCTGCCACTAGGTGGTGGTATAGAGCAGATAGAGAAGTCTGCCACTAGGTGGTGGTATAGAGCAGATAGAGAAGTCTGCCACTAGGTGGTGGTATAGAGCAGATAGAGAAGTCTGCCACTAGGTGGTGTAGAGCAGATAGAGAAGTCTGCCACTAGGTGGTGGTATAGAGCAGATAGAGAAGTCTGCCACTAGGTGGTGGTGTAGAGCAGATAGAGAAGTCTGCCACTAGGTGGTATAGAGCAGATAGAGAAGTCTGCCACTAGGTGGTGGTATAGAGCAGATAGAGAAGTCTGCCACTAGGTGGTGGTATAGAGCAGATAGAGGAGTCTGCCACTAGGTGGTGGTATAGAGCAGATAGAGGAGTCTGCCACTAGGTGGTGGTGTAGAGCAGATAGAGGAGTCTGCCACTAGGTGGTGGTATAGAGCAGATAGAGAAGTCTGCCACTAGGTGGTGTAGAGCAGATAGAGAAGTCTGCCACTAGGTGGTGGTATAGAGCAGATAGAGAAGTCTGCCACTAGGTGGTGGTGTAGAGCAGATAGAGAAGTCTGCCACTAGGTGGTGTAGAGCAGATAGAGAAGTCTGCCACTAGGTGGTGGTATAGAGCAGATAGAGAAGTCTGCCACTAGGTGGTATAGAGCAGATAGAGAAGTCTGCCACTAGGTGGTGTAGAGCAGATAGAGAACTCTGCCACTAGGTGGTGGTATAGAGCAGATAGAGAAGTCTGCCACTAGGTGGTGGTATAGAGCAGATAGAGAAGTCTGCCACTAGGTGGTGGTATAGAGCAGATAGAGAAGTCTGTCACTAGGTGGTGTAGAGCAGATAGAGGAGTCTGCCACTAGGTGGTGGTATAGAGCAGATAGAGAAGTCTGCCACTAGGTGGTGTAGAGCAGATAGAGAAGTCTGCCACTAGGTGGTGGTGTAGAGCAGATAGAGAAGTCTGCCACTAGGTGGTGGTGTAGAGCAGATAGAGAAGTCTGCCACTAGGTGGTGTAGAGCAGATAGAGAAGTCTGCCACTAGGTGGGGGTATAGAGCAGATAGAGAAGTCTGCCACTAGGTGGTGGTATAGAGCAGATAGAGAAGTCTGCCACTTGGTGGTATAGAGCAGATAGAGAAGTCTGCCACTAGGTGGTGGTATAGAGCAGATAGAGGAGTCTGCCACTAGGTGGTGGTGTAGAGCAGATAGAGGAGTCTGCCACTAGGTGGTGGTATAGAGCAGATAGAGAAGTCTGCCACTAGGTGGTGTAGAGCAGATAGAGAAGTCTGCCACTAGGTGGTGGTATAGAGCAGATAGAGAAGTCTGCCACTAGGTGGTGTAGAGCAGATAGAGAAGTCTGCCACTAGGTGGTATAGAGCAGATAGAGAAGTCTGCCACTAGGTGGTGGTATAGAGCAGATAGAGGAGTCTGCCACTAGGTGGTGGTATAGAGCAGATAGAGAAGTCTGCCACTAGGTGGTGGTATAGAGCAGATAGAAAAGTCTGCCACTAGGTGGTGTAGAGCAGATAGAGGTGTCTGCCACTAGGTGGTGGTATAGAGCAGATAGAGAAGTCTGTCACTAGGTGGTGTATAGCAGATAGAGAAGTCTGCCACTAGGTGGTGGTATAGAGCAGATAGAGAAGTCTGCCACTAGGTGGTGGTATAGAGCAGATATAGAAGTCTGCCACTAGGTGGTGGTATAGAGCAGATAGAGAAGTCTGCCACTAGGTGGTGGTGTAGAGCAGATAGAGGAGTCTGCCACTAGGTGGTGGTGTAGAGCAGATAGAGAAGTCTGCCACTAGGTGGTGGTATAGACCAGATAGAGGAGTCTGCCACTAGGTGGTGGTATAGAGCAGATAGAGAAGTCTGCCACTAGGTGGTGGTATAGAGCAGATAGAGAAGTCTGCCACTAGGTGGTGTAGAGCAGATAGAAGAGTCTGCCACTAGGTGGTGGTGTAGAGCAGATAGAGAAGTCTGCCACTAGGTGGTGGTATAGAGCAGATAGAGAAGTCTGCCACTAGGTGGTGTAGAGCAGATAGAGAAGTCTGCCACTAGGTGGTGGTGTAGAGCAGATAGAGAAGTCTGCCACTAGGTGGTGGTATAGAGCAGATAGAGAAGTCTGCCACTAGGTGGTGGTGTAGAGCAGATAGAGAAGTCTGCCACTAGGTGGTGGTGTAGAGCAGATAGAGAAGTCTGCCACTAGGTGGTGTAGAGCAGATAGAGAAGTCTGCCACTAGGTGGTGGTATAGAGCAGATAGAGGAGTCTGCCACTAGGTGGTGGTATAGAGCAGATAGAGAAGTCTGCCACTAGGTGGTGGTGTAGAGCAGATAGAGAAGTCTGCCACTAGGTGGTGGTATAGAGCAGATAGAGGAGTCTGCCACTAGGTGGTGGTATAGAGCAGATAGAGAAGTCTGCCACTAGGTGGTGGTGTAGAGCAGATAGAGGAGTCTGCCACTAGGTGGTATAGAGCAGATAGAGGAGTCTGCCACTAGGTGGTGGTATAGAGCAGATAGAGAAGTCTGCCACTAGGTGGTATAGAGCAGATAGAGGAGTCTGCCACTAGGTGGTGGTATAGAGCAGATAAAGAAGTCTGCCACTAGGTGGTATAGAGCAGATAGAGGAGTCTGCCACTAGGTGGTGGTATAGAGCAGATAGAGGAGTCTGCCACTAGGTGGTGGTATAGAGCAGATAGAGAAGTCTGCCACTAGGTGGTATAGAGCAGATAGAGGAGTCTGCCACTAGGTGGTGGTATAGAGCAGATAGAGAAGTCTGCCACTAGGTGGTATAGAGCAGATAGAGAAGTCTGCCACTAGGTGGTATAGAGCAGATAGAGAAGTCTGCCACTAGGTGGTGGTATAGAGCAGATAGAGGAGTCTGCCACTAGGTGGTGGTATAGAGCAGATAGAGAAGTCTGCCACTAGGTGGTGGTGTAGAGCAGATAGAGAAGTCTGCCACTAGGTGGTGGTATAGAGCAGATAGAGGAGTCTGCCACTAGGTGGTGTAGAGCAGATAGAGGAGTCTGCCACTAGGTGGTGTAGAGCAGATAGAGAAGTCTGCCACTAGGTGGTGTAGAGCAGATAGAGAAGTCTGCCACTAGGTGGTGGTATAGAGCAGATAGAGAAGTCTGCCACTAGGTGGTGGTATAGAGCAGATAGAGAAGTCTGCCACTAGGTGGTATAGAGCAGATAGAGAAGTCTGCCACTAGGTGGTGGTATAGAGCAGATAGAGAAGTCTGCCACTAGGTGGTGGTGTAGAGCAGATAGAGAAGTCTGCCACTAGGTGGTATAGAGCAGATAGAGAAGTCTGCCACTAGGTGGTGGTGTAGAGCAGATAGAGAAGTCTGTCACTAGGTGGTGTAGAGCAGATAGAGAAGTATGCCACTAGGTGGTGGTGTAGAGCAGATAGAGGAGTCTGCCACTAGGTGGTGGTATAGAGCAGATAGAGGAGTCTGCCACTAGGTGGTGGTGTAGAGCAGATAGAGAAGTCTGCCACTAGGTGGTGGTGTAGAGCAGATAGAGGAGTCTGCCACTAGGTGGTGGTATAGAGCAGATAGAGAAGTCTGCCACTAGGTGGTATAGAGCAGATAGAGAAGTCTGCCACTAGGTGGTGGTATAGAGCAGATAGAGAAGTCTGCCACTAGGTGGTATAGAGCAGATAGAGAAGTCTGCCACTAGGTGGTGGTATAGAGCAGATAGAGAAGTCTGCCACTAGGTGGTGTAGAGCAGATAGAGAAGTCTGCCACTAGGTGGTGGTGTAGAGCAGATAGAGAAGTCTGCCACTAGGTGGTGTAGAGCAGATAGAGAAGTCTGCCACTAGGTGGTGGTATAGAGCAGATAGAGAAGTCTGCCACTAGGTGGTGGTATAGAGCAGATAGAGAAGTCTGCCACTAGGTGGTGTAGAGCAGATAGAGAAGTCTGCCACTAGGTGGTATAGAGCAGATAGAGAAGTCTGCCACTAGGTGGTGGTATAGAGCAGATAGAGAAGTCTGCCACTAGGTGGTGTTGAGCAGATAGAGGAGTCTGCCACTAGGTGGTATAGAGCAGATAGAGAAGTCTGCCACTAGGTGGTGGTATAGAGCAGATAGAGAAGTCTGCCACTAGGTGGTGTAGAGCAGATAGAGAAGTCTGCCACTAGGTGGTGTAGAGCAGATAGAGAAGTCTGCCACTAGGTGGTGGTATAGAGCAGATAGAGAAGTCTGCCACTAGGTGGTGGTATAGAGCAGATAGAGAAGTCTGCCACTAGGTGGTGTAGAGCAGATAGAGGAGTCTGCCACTAGGTGGTGTAGAGCAGATAGAGAAGTCTGCCACTAGGTGGTGGTGTAGAGCAGATAGAGAAGTCTGCCACTAGGTGGTGTAGAGCAGATAGAGGAGTCTGCCACTAGGTGGTGGTATAGAGCAGATAGAGAAGTCTGCCACTAGGTGGTGGTGTAGAGCAGATAGAGGAGTCTGCCACTAGGTGGTGGTGTAGAGCAGATAGAGAAGTCTGCCACTAGGTGGTGTAGAGCAGATAGAGAAGTCTGCCACTAGGTGGTGGTGTAGAGCAGATAGAGGAGTCTGCCACTAGGTGGTGGTATAGAGCAGATAGAGGAGTCTGCCACTAGGTGGTGTAGAGCAGATAGAGAAGTCTGCCACTAGGTGGTGGTATAGAGCAGATAGAGAAGTCTGCCACTAGGTGGTATAGAGCAGATAGAGAAGTCTGCCACTAGGTGGTGGTATAGAGCAGATATAGAAGTCTGCCACTAGGTGGTGTAGAGCAGATAGAGAAGTCTGCCACTAGGTGGTGGTATAGAGCAGATAGAGGAGTCTGCCACTAGGTGGTGTAGAGCAGATAGAGAAGTCTGCCACTAGGTGGTGGTATAGAGCAGATAGAGAAGTCTGCCACTAGGTGGTGGTATAGAGCAGATAGAGAAGTCTGCCACTAGGTGGTGGTATAGAGCAGATAGAGAAGTCTGCCACTAGGTGGTGGTGTAGAGCAGATAGAGAAGTCTGCCACTAGGTGGTATAGAGCAGATAGAGAAGTCTGCCACTAGGTGGTGTTGAGCAGATATAGAAGTCTGCCACTAGGTGGTGGTATAGAGCAGATAGAGGAGTCTGCCACTAGGTGGTGGTGTAGAGCAGATAGAGGAGTCTGCCACTAGGTGGTGGTATAGAGCAGATAGAGAAGTCTGCCACTAGGTGGTGGTGTAGAGCAGATAGAGAAGTCTGCCACTACGTGGTGGTGTAGAGCAGATAGAGAAGTCTGCCACTAGGTGGTGGTGTAGAGCAGATAGAGAAGTCTACCACTAGGTGGTGGTGTAGAGCAGATAGAGAAGTCTGCCACTAGGTGGTGGTATAGAGCAGATAGAGAAGTCTGCCACTAGGTGGTGGTATAGAGCAGATAGAGAAGTCTGCCACTAGGTGGTGGTGTAGAGCAGATAGAGAAGTCTGCCACTAGGTGGTGGTATAGAGCAGATAGAGAAGTCTGCCACTAGGTGGTGGTGTAGAGCAGATAGAGAAGTCTGCCACTAGGTGGTGGTATAGAGCAGATATAGAAGTCTGCCACTAGGTGGTGGTATAGAGCAGATATAGAAGTCTGCCACTAGGTGGTGTAGAGCAGATAGAGAAGTCTGCCACTAGGTGGTGGTGTAGAGCAGATAGAGGAGTCTGCCACTAGGTGGTGGTGTAGAGCAGATAGAGAAGTCTGCCACTAGGTGGTGTAGAGCAGATAGAGGAGTCTGCCACTAGGTGGTGGTATAGAGCAGATAGAGAAGTCTGCCACTAGGTGGTGGTGTAGAGCAGATAGAGAAGTCTGCCACTAGGTGGTGTAGAGCAGATAGAGAAGTCTGCCACTAGGTGGTGGTATAGAGCAGATAGAGAAGTCTGCCACTAGGTGGTGGTGTAGAGCAGATAGAGAAGTCTGCCACTAGGTGGTGGTATAGAGCAGATAGAGAAGTCTGCCACTAGGTGGTGGTGTAGAGCAGATAGAGAAGTCTGCCACTAGGTGGTGTAGAGCAGATAGAGAAGTCTGCCACTAGGTGGTATAGAGCAGATAGAGAAGTCTGCCACTAGGTGGTATAGAGCAGATAGAGAAGTCTGCCACTAGGTGGTGGTGTAGAGCAGATAGAGAAGTCTGCCACTAGGTGGTGGTGTAGAGCAGATAGAGAAGTCTGCCACTAGGTGGTGGTATAGAGCAGATAGAGAAGTCTGCCACTAGGTGGTATAGAGCAGATAGAGAAGTCTGCCACTAGGTGGTATAGAGCAGATAGAGAAGTCTGCCACTAGGTGGTGGTGTAGAGCAGATAGAGAAGTCTGCCACTAGGTGGTGGTGTAGAGCAGATAGAGAAGTCTGCCACTAGGTGGTGGTATAGAGCAGATAGAGAAGTCTGCCACTAGGTGGTAAAGAGCAGATAGAGGGAGGTCCTGGAACCTTTCATTCAGGCAGAGATTCCAACCTGATCTCACAAAAATCCGTGAAATGCCCACGACCTCTTACCACTATTTTCCGTGGTCCCAACACGGAAAGTGGTATAATTCCGTGTGTGCACCACGAATATTGTACCATGCAAAGTCAATGGGATCCCTGGTCGTGATATATACACGGATTATGACATTATTATTATTTATATATTATTCTTTGTTATAGTGGCTAAATTATGCATTTTTGTCGCGCAAGGTACTGTTTGTTACTGTCAGTTTGTAAAAACACGTTTTTAACGCTGTTTTAGCAGTGTTTTATTGAGGTTTTAATGGGAGCACCACGGATATAGTACTATGCAAAGTCAATGGGATGCGTGGTCGTGACATATACACGGATTATGACATTATTATTATTTATATATTATTCTTTGTTATAGTGGCTAAAGTATGCGTTTTTGTCGCGCAAGTTACTGTTTTTTACTGTCAGTTTGTAAAAGCACGTTTTTAAGCTGTTTTAAGAAGAAACAGGCGATATTTAAAGTTTCTCCCATTTGTCAACCACAGGGGATTCCCTGGGCGTCCCCTCTACGTCATAGAGTGACGAGGGGGGATCCTGATCACGTGACAGATGCCCCCAAATTCATTTTTATGGCTAATAATTCAGTCTGAATACTAGCGCTCCAACGTCATCTGTTTTGAATGGATATTTTTGGTTGCGCGAGCATAATAATTATACTACTACTACAACTAATAATAATAATAATGATAATAGTAATAATAATAATGATAATAATAATAATGATAATAGTAAGAAGAAAAAGAAGAAGAAGAAGAAGAAGAAGAAGAAGAAGAAGAAGAAGAAGAAGAAGAAGAAGAAGAAGAAGAAGAAGAAGAAGAAGAAGAAGAAGAAGAAGAAGAAGAAGTCTGAAAGATCTGTTTTGAAACGTTGCTTAATACGTTACGCCACTGAACGCAACTCTTTCTGTCGGCGAAATAGAGCAGCAGGACAAAACGTTAATACTGCGGGTATACTGAACTAAATGCTCTTGTTTGGAAGTCACACCATATTAAAACAAATTATAAACCACATTAACACTTCATAGAAACAAAATAGATCGAGGGATGAGGTATGAAAGATCTGTTTTGAAACATTGCTTAATACGTTACGGCATTGAACACAACCCTTCCTGTCGGCGAGATAGGCAGCAGGACAAAACGTTAAAATAGCACTAATAAATGCATATATTGATCTTTTCCATCACATACATCTACTCACAATATAAATATACATTTTATGGTCACACTTTGTCTGTTGAAAAATGAGCGGATATATGATTTCTGAACCCTAATGTCAACATCTTAACCCAAAACCGGAAGGAGGTTACAGAACTACAATTTGTGCCAAGTTACAATACACAGCATTGTGCTACGTCATAGCTTTTGTAGTTCCAATGAATTAGCGCTTATAAAACTGATCACGAACTTTGCAAGCTTATTATATGTTTTTAAGGGTGGGGAGCACGCCTGTCTGGTCTGATTTTGACTTTTGTATTGGTAAGAGGGTGAAATCATGTTTTTTAAAGGTTTTGACCCTATTCAGTGGCGCCCCCTATTGGACTACTGTCGGGCATGATAGTAGAGGTGCAGAGCTTTCCAAAACTGTTCACCTCATGTCTCTAGCATATTTTTTTGTTGAACTACAGGCCTTCAAAAGTGTCACAGGTACAAGGTTCAAAGGGCACACCTGGGAGCAGGAATTGCCCACAAATCTCATATTGACATATGTTGCTCCTGAGGTCAAGACCTTTCCAACGATGTCTTCACTGTTGTCCTACGACAAAGTTTGATTTTCTTGTTGGTACACATCATGGATGTTTGACTTGTATATTCAGAGACCTCTTTAAGGGCCAAGCTGGAAACAATCAGTCAAAATCTTTTAACGAGTATTTTGTGGCCAGATTTCTTTAAGATATTGATGATAGTATTATACACAGTCATACTATTCAATTTGGACCAGTTCTGAGTTTATTTTCCCCTTTAAATACTGATTGTTTCACCTTTTTAAAATTTCCCATTAACTTAACATGGCTATTTATAGACCCTTTAACCGCTTCCCCAGTCTGAGAGGATGATCCTGGATGATCAAATTTATAATATATCATAGTGCTAATACATTTCTGTGTGTTTAAGTTATGCAAACATATCTTAAAAAATTTAAAAAAAAAAAAAAAAAAAAAAAGTTAAAAAAGTTCTGGTAACCTCCTTCCGGTTTAGGGTTAAGATGGCATCATCACCATCATCATCATCATCATCATCATCATCATCATCATCATCATCTTCTTCTTCTTCTTCTTCTTCTTCTTCTTCTTCTTTTTCTTTTTCTTTTTCTTCTTCTTCTTCTTCTTCTTCTTCTTCTTCTTCTTCTTCTTCTTCTTCTTCTTCTTCTTCTTCTTCTTCTTCTTCTTCTTCTTCTTCTTCTTCTTCTTCTTCTTCTTCTTCTTACTATTATCATTATTATTATTATTATTATTATTATTATTATTATTATTATTATTATTAGTTGTAGTAGTAGTAGTATAATTATTATGCTCGGGCAACCAAAAATATCCATTCAAAACAGATGACGTTGGAGCACTAGTATTCAGACTTGAATTATTAGCCATAAAAATTTTTAAAAAAAATGAATTCGGGGGCATCTGTCACGTGATCAGGATCCCCCCTCGTCACAAACTGACAGTAAAAAACAGTACCTTGCGCGACAAAAACGCATAATTTAGCCACTATAACAAAGAATAATATATAAATAATAATAATGTCATAATCCCTGTATATATCACGACCACGCATCCCATTGAATTTGCATAGTACTATATCCGTGGTGCTCCCATTAAAACCTCAATAAAACACTGCTAAAACAGCGTTAAAAACATGCTTTTACAAACTGACAGTAAAAAACAGTACCTTGCGCGACAAAAGCGCATACTTTAGCCACTATAACAAAGAATAATATATAAATAATAATAATGTCATAATCCGTGTATATATCACGACCACGGATCCCATTGAATTTGCATAGTACTATATCCGCGGTGCTCCCATTAAAACCTCAATAAAACACTGCTAAAACAGCGTTAAAAACATGTTTTTACAAACTGACAGTAACAAACAGTACCTTGCGCGACAAAACCGCATAATTTAGCCACTATAACAAAGAATAATATATAAATAATAATAATGTCATAATCCGTGTATATATCACGACCACGGATCCCATTGACTTGGCATGGTACAATATCCGTGGTGCACACACGGAATTATACCACTTTCCGTGTTGGGACCACGGAAAATAGTGGTAAGAGGTCGTGGGCATTTCACGGATTTTTGTGAGATCAGGTTGAGAGATTCACAGCAGGACTCAGAGATATTAGATAACAAATAGTACAGCAGATTAGTGAAACAATACTTCACTTTGGTAAAGAAGCATAACATTTGGCACAGATTCTCTCCAAGGTCTAACTCTTTAGGACAAAGCTGCTTGCCACTCAAAATTCCAAGATGGCGGCCCCTAAAATCTAAGATGTCCATCAGAAAACATGTTTTTTCCTTTATAACTCGAATTGCCTTGGTTTTAAGCCCCATAAATATATTAAGGTTTAATATAAAGTTGGGTATTGTGGACATATTGGTACCAAGTACATGTATGTATCCAATACAGTTCTTGATATACAGCATATAGAAACTTGTATATAACCGATTTTTAGGAATTAATATGAGAATCGATTTAGAATCGTAAAACGTCGACCTCCATTCAGCTTCATCAGCTCTTACATTAGTCATTTTAAAGTACACTGAAGAACGGATTTAACTCTTTTAATACTAAATACAAGAGACTCTTAACGAACACAAGCAAACTAAACATATTATTTAGATTTTATTATAAGTTTACAGATTAGTGTTTTGTCAGAAATTCTCCCGAGTACAAAGTTCAGTAAATATAAACTCTGAGTGTGACGGTAATAATCACATTGGTGAGAAAAAAGCAACAAAATACACATTTTAAATCTCGGAAAAAATTAAATTCACAAAAAAAACTTTATAAAATTTTTATTTTGGGACATTTCGGTGGATTAAAGACACATTTAAAGACAGAAAAAAGAACGAAAAAAGGAAACTGACCTAAAGCTATTGAAATATAATAAAACATTAAAATTAGACATAAATAACAACAAACCCTCTGTTACATCCAAGGTTCTACGTTGGAACGGGGGTTAAACTAATACCTGATACGAGCGTTTTAGCTTCAAAACAAACACAAACCCAAACAGGGTGAGGGTTACCATGGTAACAGGGTTAGGGCCCGATGAAGCTAACGCAGAAAAACTAGTACGAAAACATGAAAAAATACATTTGAATTATTGAAATGACTTTCTAAGAAAGACAAAACTATTTCAATAACATGAAAACAAAACCGGAAACAAACTGAGCCAATAAAACTGTTAGCATGTGGCTAACTGTTAGCATGTGGCTAATTGACTGTTACCATGTGATCAACTGACTGTTAGCATGTGATTAACTGACTATTAACATGTTGCTAGCCAACTTTTAGCATGTGAATAACTGACTATTCTTAGCAACTGCTAGCTTGGGGCTAATGATTAATCAACCATTAGCCCCAAGCTAACAACGGCCGTGTCTTAGCTTGTATGCTAGTGGCTTTATTAGATTAAGCTAACTGTTGATGAGCAGCAGACGGCCGGGTTAGCTTTGGGGTTTTAGCATTAGCTTTGAGGTTTTAGCATTAGCTTTGGGGTTATAGCATTAGCTTTGGGGTTTTAGCATTAGCTTTGGGGTTTTAGCTGAAACGACTGTCTCAGATCATGTAGGAGCTAAAGTCCGTTAGCTGAAGCTAAGCTAGTGCCAGATACCAAGCTAAGCTAGTGGAAGTCTTGATGTGGATATTGATCAGCTTGTTCCTCAGATGGTTGTTGATATTGATTGATATTGAGCAGCTGAAGAGCCGATCAGCCGATCAGAGAGACATCAAGCAGCAGCTTTGGTCTCCCATTCCTGCCGAGACAGAAACACCGTTAACACAACCAGGAACTACGATACCCAGAATGCAACACACAACCAGGAACTACGATACCCAGAATGCAACACACAACCAGGAACTACGATACCCAGAATGACACAACCAGGAACTACAGTACCCAGAATGCAACACACAACCAGGAACTACGATACCCAGAATGCAACACACAACCAGGAACTACGATACCCAGAATGCAACACACAACCAGGAACTACGATGCCCAGAATGCAACACACGACCAGGAACTAGTATACCCAGAATGCAACACACAACCAGGAACTAGGATACCCAGAATGCAGCAGGGTGAAACGGGGAGGAGCTCGTACCTTCTTCCTCTGGAACACCTTTCCCTGCTCGATGAAAAGCGCTGACGGAGCTCGTCTCAGAGACGTCTTAGCGGACGCCGTTCTTCGTAGAAGAGGGTTCAGGAACCCCACCTGGAGGTCAGAGGTCACACAGAGGTCAGAGGTCAGAGGTCACACAGAGGTCTAGAGGTCAACTAGAGCCATTGTCATTGTTACCATGGTAACAGCAGCACTTCCTGCCGTTGGGAGGGGAGTTGTTACCACGGTAACAGCAGCACCTCCTGCCGTTGGGAGGGGGAGTTGTTACCATGGTAACAGCAGCACTTCCTGCCGTTGGGAGGGGGAGTTTTTACCATGGTAACAGCAGCACTTCCTGCCGTTGGGAGGGGGAGTTGTTACCATGGTAACAGCAGCACCTCCTGCCGTTGGGAGGGGAGTTGTTACCATGGTAACAGCAGTACTTCCTGCCGTTGGGAGGGGAGTTGTTACCATGGTAACAGCAGTACTTCCTGCCGTTGGGAGTGGGAGTTGTTACCATGGTAACAGCAGCACTTCCTGCCGTTGGGAGGGGGAGTTGTTACCATGGTAACAGCAGCACCTCCTGCCGTTGGGAGGGGGAGTTGTTACCATGGTAACAGCAGTACTTCCTGCCGTTGGGAGTGGGAGTTGTTACCATGGTAACAGCAGCACTTCCTGCCGTTGGGAGGGGAGTTGTTACCATGGTAACAGCAGCTCTTCCTGCCGTTGGGAGGGGGAGTCGTTACCACGGTAACAGCAGCAGTAGCAGCACCGCTCGGCTCTTTCCCGTTTATCCTGGCTGAAACAAGATGACATTTCTCCTGCGCAATAACATTAGCAATAACAATAAACAATAACAATAAATTAGCACGAGCTATCATTGGCTTCCTGTAGCTAGCTCACTCGTAAATTCACTAATACATCGACCCGCACAGCAATGTAATAAATGCTGAATCATCTGGTTAATACCTGATGGAAACCAAAGTGAAATCGCAGCTAATTCCTCTCACCTGAATTGTAGCGTGATGGTGGTGGTACTTGCTACCGCTAACGTTAGCCTCCAGTTTTGTTGGTTGCTAAGTATCAGCGCAGGACTTAGCAACCAAACACTGCTGCATTGCATTGTGGGAAGTTTCTGCTCGGCTAGTGTCCATCAATCCACACTAATACATTTCTCCAGTATGGATAGTACATACTATTGAGTACCTACTAATGTTTCAGACGCACTAAAACGGTTTTTGCTACTCGTTAGGTGGAAGGATGGAATTTTGGACGCCAGTAACACCGAGACCAGGCTGGTCCCCCAGGGGGCGGAGCCTCACCTGAGCGCGCTCAGTGCAGATGGCCAGCGACTGCCTGAAGGAGCTGCGTTTGTTTTGCCTCCCGGCCGACGCCAGGTTGGTCTCTGACCCCGTCCTCAGGTTGACCTCTGACCCCGTCCTGCGCTGCAGCGTCTGCTTCCCGGCCAGCTCCAGCTTCTGGACGCCGCGCTGCACCCCAGGGTGCTTCCTGTCTGGAACAGAGTCATGTGATCAGAACCAGAACCAGAACCAGGAACCAAAGAAACCAAAACCAGAACCAGAACCAGGACTACAGAACTACAGAACTACAGAAACTGGAACAATCACTACCGTCCCATAAGAACCTGGTAGTTTTTACCACCTGAGGGTCTGACTAATACCTGGAACAATCACTACCAATCACTGGCCAATGTTATTAGACACTCCCCCTGACAATACAGGGTCCAGGCCAGGATGCAGAGCTGTAGTTTAACAGGGCTGGAGGCGAGGCTTAGTCAGTTAGAGGTCCGGTTTGGCCAACTAGACCATAGTCCGATAGAATCCTCTGCGGACCGGCCCGTAGCAGCTGAGCGTAACCGCTCCCCTGCAGCTCCCCGGCAGCCGGCCAGGCAGGGCAGCTGGGTGACGGTTCGGAGGAAGGGTAGTCTTAAAGGGCTCAGCGACACATCTGTTGCTTCTCAAGGACCAACGCCTGCCAACAAAACTGTAGGATTGCATTATGTAATTAGCGACTCTAAAACTGTAGGATTACATGATATTGGCGACTCTGGCCAGGTGCCTAGCAAAATAGAAGTGGTTGCAGTTCCCCGCCCTCCAAAAGTTCACCAGGTGCAGCGTTATAGAGGCGTTAACCAAGATAACCTTGTAAAAATTAAAACCAATGCACATTTGGTACCAATTACAGACCGAAAAATTAGATGCGGACTACTAAATATACGATCATTAAGCTCTAAGTCTCTGTTAGTAAATGATATAATTACAGAGAGCAGGAGTGATATTTTCTGCTTAACAGAAACATGGTTACAGGAGGAAGAGTATGTTAGTTTGAATGAATCAACTCCGCCCGGCTACTTTAATCATCACATTCCTAGAAGCACGGGCCGAGGCGGAGGAGTCGCAGCAATTTATAACTCCGGTCTCCAAACAAAAATTGAACCCAAGTGCAACTATAATACATTTGAAAGCCTCATGCTTGGTCTGAAATTTCCGAGCCGGAAATCAGAGAAGCCAGTTGTGTTAGTGGTAGTGTACCGGCCCCCTGCTGGTGCGTATCTGGAGTTTTTGTCTGAATTTTCAGATTTCCTTTCTGGATTATTGATCAGCACAGATAAATTCATCATAGTGGGTGATTTTAACATTCATATGGATGTTGAAAGCGATAATCTTAAATTAGCCTTCGATTCTCTTCTAGAATCAATGGGTATCTCACAAAAAGTGGATAAACCGACGCACTGTTTTAATCATACTCTCGATCTCGTTCTCACCTACGGTGTTGAAACTGATGGTCTGTTGGTGTCACCTGTAAACTCCCTTTTATCCGACCATTACTTAATAACGTTTGAATTTAATTTTGTTGATGTTGAAGTGCAAAATAGGAGGTATTATTTTAGCAGATGTTTGTCTGATGAAGTTATTGTTAAATTTAGGGAGGCCATTGCTTATCTTACGACAGTGCGAAATAGTGATGTAGTCGAGGCCAGTGACCTGGGTTCTACCTCTGCAGATGTTGATTTCCTTGCTAGTAACACTGCTGATTTGTTGCATTCAGCTTTAGATGAAGTTGCTCCTTTGAAAAGGAGGGTTTCTAGCCACAGGAGCTTAACTCCCTGGTACAATTCAGATATCCGCATGTTGAAACAAAACGTGCGTAAAATGGAAAGGAAGTGGTACTCTTGTAGGTCTGTAGACTCTCATCGTGAATGGAAAGATATTCTAATAGTATATAAAAAAGCCATTCGCAAAGCCAGAACAGCTTATTATTCAACGCTGATAGAGGATAACAAAAGTAACCCACGTTTTCTGTTCAGCACTGTAGCCAGGCTGACAAAGAGTCACAACTCTGTTGAGCCGTGCATTCCTGCAGCTCTCAGTAGTGAGGACTTTATGGGCTTCTTCAACAGTAAAATCGCGAGAATTAGAGAAGAAATCAACCAGCCGGTTGTAGGTGTTTCTTCAGCTTTAGCGACTTCCCTAGGCTCTGACTTGTCTCTAGACTGTTTTGATCCTATAGACCTCCCTGAGCTGACTTCACTCGTTAATAGAGCTAAGTCAACCACATGTATGTTAGACCCCATCCCGACTCGTCTATTCAAACATGTTTTTTCTCTTATTGGTACGACAATACTGGACCAAATTAACCTATCCCTAAGTTTAGGATATGTACCACAGGTTTTCAAAGTCGCAGTAATTAAACCTTTACTTAAAAAACCTTCTCTTGACCCAGACACCTTAGCTAATTATAGACCAATTTCCAACCTTCCATTTGTGTCTAAAATTCTGGAAAAGGCAGTTTCAAGCCAGTTATGTGACTATTTGTATAGAAATGATCTGTTTGAAGTCTTTCAGTCAGGGTTCAGAATGCATCATAGCACAGAGACAGCACTTGTTCGAGTCACGAATGACCTCCTTATGGCCTCAGATAAGGGATTAGTGTCCATACTGGTTCTACTGGACCTCAGTGCTGCTTTTGACACTATAGATCATGGCATTTTACTGCACAGGTTAGAGCATGTTGTTGGGATTAAAGGGACAGCTCTATGTTGGTTTAAATCATATCTATCTGACAGGTTCCAGTTTGTTCATGTACATGAGGTTTCTTCAGAACAGTCAAGGGTCTGTTATGGTGTTCCGCAGGGTTCAGTGCTAGGGCCAATCTTGTTCAGTTTATACATGCAGCCGTTGGGAAGTATAATCCAGAATCACGGCATACACTTTCATTGTTATGCTGATGATACGCAGCTCTATTTGTCTATGAAGCCGGATGAAACAGAACCGTTAGTTAAACTTCAGGCATGTCTTAGGGACATCAAGGACTGGATGTCCAGAAATTTCCTGCTTCTAAATTCAGATAAAACAGAGGTTATCATTCTTGGTCCAGAGCATCTTAGGAAGGGATTAGATGGTGTTGCGATGGCTTCCAGTGCAACTGTGAGAAATCTTGGTGTTATTTTCGATCAGGATTTGTCGTTTAAACCATATGTCAATCAGGTTTGTAAAATAGCCTTTTTCCATCTCCGTAATATTGCAAAGATTAGGAAAATCCTCTCACAGAGTGATGCAGAAAAACTAGTTCATGCGTTTGTATCTTCTAGACTAGATTACTGTAATGTGTTGTTAGCAGGATGTCCAAGTAATTTGCTGAATAGGCTCCAGCTGATCCAAAATGCAGCAGCACGAGTACTGACAGGAATTAGCAGGAGAGACCACGTCTCTCCAGTGTTAGCGTCGCTCCATTGGTTACCCGTAAAATTCAGAATCCAATTTAAAATTTTATTACTTGCGTATAAAGCCCAAAACGGCTTAGCTCCGCATTATTTGCAAGACCTGATAGTGCCTTATGTTCCTGTCAGAGCTCTCCGTTCTCAGAGTGCAGGTTTACTCGTAGTTCCTAGAGTATCTAAATGTAGATTTGGAGGGCGGGCGTTCTGCTATCAGGCACCATTACTTTGGAACCAACTTCCAATCTGGGTTAAGGAGGCTGACTCCACCTCCACCTTTAAAACTAAACTTAAAACCTTTCTGTTTAGTAAAGCCTATAGTTAGTGTTTAGTAAACCTCTAGCTGGTGTTGGTAAATCTCTAGGTAGTGTAAACTTTAGTGTGTCAGAGTCGCTCCTGTAGTTTCTTGTGCTGGCCCCCCCTTCTCCTCCCTTTTCTCTCTTTTGTCCATGTTGCAGCATCCTTTGCCGGACACCGGAACCTGCAGGTGGTCGTGGGTGGCTTGTAGCTTGCATTACGGAGCACAAGTCTTTCCCTGACCCTGCACCCCAACCTGGGACTTGCTGATTGGGCCGGAGCTTCGGGAGCTGTGTGCTGGCCTGCGGTCCCCACCCCTGGTCATCCCGTTGCTGCCCCCCCCCTTCTCCTCCCTTTTCTCTCTTTTGTCCTGCAGGTGGCCATGGGTGGCTTGTAGCTTGCATTACGGAGCACAAGTCTTTTCCTGACCCTGCACCCCAACCTGGGACTTGCTGATTGGGCCGGAGCTTCGGGAGCTGTGTGCTGGCCTGCGGTCCCCACCCCCGGTCATCCCGTTGCTGCTTCCACCTGCCTGCTGTGCTGTTGCCGTCCCTGACCCACCAGTCTGGCCCTCGGCAGGAGGGTCCCCCCTGATGAGCCTGGTCCTGCTCAAGGTTTCTTCCCTCCTAAAGGGGAGTTTTTCCTTGCCACTGTTTGGCTTAAGGTTTTTCTCCCACTAGGGGAGTTTTTTACCTGCCATTGTTTATGTAATATCTGCTCGGGGGTCATGTTCTGGGTATGGGTCTCTGTAAAGCGTCTAGAGACAACTCTGTTGTATTAGACGCTATATAAATAAAATTGAATTGAATTGAAAACTACCGTCCCATAAGAACCTGGTAGTTTTTAACACCTGAGGGTCTGACTAATACCTGGAACAATCACTACCGTCCCATAAGAACCTGGTAGTTTTTACCACCTGAGGGTCTGACTAATACCTGGAACAATCACTACCGTCCCATAAGAACCTGGTAGTTTTTACCACCTGAGGGTCTGACTAATACCTGGAACAATCACTACCTGAGGGTCTGACTAATACCTGGAACAATCACTACCGTCCCATAAGAACCTGGTAGTTTTTTAACACCTGAGGGTCTGACTAATACCTGGAACAATCACTACCTGAGGGTCTGACTAATACCTGGAACAATCACTACCTGAGGGTCTGACTAATACCTGGAACAATCACTACCGTCCCATAAGAACCTGGTAGTTTTTACCACCTGAGGGTCTGACTAATACCTGGAACAATCACTACCTGAGGGTCTGACTAATACCTGGAACAATCACTACCGTCCCATAAGCTCCTTAATGGACACAGTGTTGATTCTCCAGTAACTAGGACGGACCTGAGATACGACTTAGCAACGGAGGATATTCTAGTCCGCTCAGCTCCGCTCGGCTATGCTACAGTAACAAACAGGAAATATATTTGTTTCAAAGAATCAAAGTCCACAGATAGTTTCCTAAACCGTTTTATTAAGCTACATATATATATATATATATATATATATATATATATATATATATATATATATATATATATATATATATATATATATATATATATATATATATATCCTCCCTGCAGCTGTGAGACTACACAACCAGCACTGCTCACAGTAGACCACAAGCATAACAACCTGACAATAAATATACATACTGGAAAATAATGTGCAATATCATTCTCTGCCACGTGCAATTATGTAAATAACATCTGTAAATATCCATCTGTTATTTTTATATACTAGTATTTCTTATTATTTATTTTTTCTTCTCCTTCTTATTATTATTATTGTATATACTGTTTATAGTGTTTTATCATTACTGTGTGATAACTATTTTTATTGATGCCTCTTGTTTTTGCACTATCCCCTTTGCTGCTGTAATCTGCAAATTTCCCCTCTGTGGGACTATTAAAGGATTTCTTTTCTTATCTTATCTTTTATATATATATATATATATATATATATATATATATATATATATATATATATATATATATATATATATATATATATATATATATATACAATATCAATATTGTGGCAGGGTGGAGGAGCAGCCACTCAGCTGATTGGGCACAGGTGAGCCCAATCAGCTGAGTGGCTGCTCCTCCACCCTGCCTGCCTTCATAAAGAGCGGCTGCACTAGCAAGGTCTGCTGGGATGAAGCTGCTGAAGGTGCTGGCACGTGTGTCTGGGTGAAAGAGGAGTAAATAAACCGTTTCCTGCACGAAACCCTGTGTCCTCTGTCCTGCCGGGTGACCCCTGTAGCACTAGCCTTGCTGCAAATATATACATACATGCACACACACACACATTTGGAACCTATAGAACCATCTACCATCCATCCAACCGTTAGGTTAGGGTTAGGGTTGGGGTTAGGGTGTTGAGGGTTAGGGTTAGGGTTAGAGTTAGGATAGGGTTAGGGTTAGGGTTAGGGTGTTGAGGGTTAGGGTTAGGGTTAGGGTAGGGTTAGGGCTAGGGTTAGGGTTAGGGTTAGGGTGTTGAGGGTTAGGGTTAGGGTTAGGGTTAGAGTTAGGATAGGGTTAGGGTTAGGGTTAGGGTGTTGAGGGTTAGGGTTAGGGTTAGGGTTAGGATAGGGTTAGGGTTAGGGTGTTGAGGACTCACTGTGGTTGCTGAACACCGTGTTGCTGTAAGTCACCGAGTCTCTGGACGACAGGGAACCGCGGTGAACCGAGTCCTGGGAACCGTGAAGCTGAAACGAGACATTATTTGTTATTATAGAAGTTGAAACATTATGGCTTTACAGTTACTGCACTGAAATCGATGGAGAGCTACCTAATAAACTGGAAATAAATATTTTAATGGCAGTGCATCTAAAATGAGAGATATCACATGTGGAGTTCCACAGGGGAGCTGTTTAGGACCATTATTATTCTCTATATTTATTAATGAATTGCCCTTTATTTTAAAGAAATCTAACATTGTTAGATACGCGGATGACACTAGTTTGGATCAGCAACGCTGTTCTGTACATTTACATAACATTATAAGAGTTCATGTATGTCATAAATGTATAAGCTAGGTTTTAGGAAACACGTCAGTAAACCTTGAATATTAACTATGTAAAACTTTGTTAAAATTTACTAGATATCCATCAAAATTTTGTAGGTAAATATCAGATGAATCTTCATCTAACTAGTATGGTAAGACGCACTAAGTGCCTATTTGTGAGTGAGGAGCCTCGACCAATGGCGTGCGTCGCTGGCCTATTTAAGGGGAGGTGATGGTGAACCCGGAAACAAAGTGCGACTCTTCGCCCCCGCCCACTGCGGGTCCCGGTCGGTTTCCTGTCTCGTTCCTCTCATCCACCTGTGGCTTTGGCCGGCTCATGTCAGAAGCGGATCTTGCAGCAAGATTCCATGCTTAATTGCAACTGGTACGTAGTCTGTTTGTTTCAGCATGCTGTGCTGGCACTTTGTTTTCTACTTTTAATTCACTGCCGACCTGCACCTGATCGCTTTTCCAGCACGTTCCGGCGTCTAGTTTCCTTCCAGTCTGCATTCTGTGAGTTTTTGGGGCTCGCTCCGAGCGTCTGTTAATCAGGCGACTTGTGGAATTCGGCGAGCTTCACTAGGATTAATTAAGACGCCTGGCATCACCTGGTATGTGCTTTTCTAACGAATCTTACTTTCAGCATCACATCACATGCGTGATGTCACTGGTTGTGGTTGTTGTTGCTGATGTGGTCGTGGATGTTGCCCGTTTTGTGTATTGTGTGTTGCTGCTATGGACAGGCCGACTGTATAAATGAATTGCCCTTTGGGATTAATAAAGTACTCTGATTCTGATTCTGATTCTGATTCTATTTGTAGCATCAATTAAGTGTTTGTATGTATTTTAGGGGTTGCCGGATTTGGTCCCGCTGCTATTCTTGTCAACCTGAAATTACCGAGCAGTGTCCTGGTTGGACTGACGCTGTTGCCCGTGTGAGGAGTCTGCAAAGACCACCAAGCATCAAAGCATTTTAATAGGCTTACCTTTTAGTAACTGTGCGCGTGTGAGAGAGAGTGTGTGTGCGAGCAAGTGTTTGTTAGACTAGTTAGTGTGTGTGTGTGTGTGTGTGTGTGTGTGTGTGTGTGTGTGTGTGTGTGTGTGTGTGTGTGTGTGTGTGTGTGTGTGTGTGTGTGTGTGTGGTGTGGGGGATGCTCCTCTTTTGGGTTAACTTGGGTCTGGCTACTCTTGTTACCTTGTTGATATATTGTGCGTGGTCAGCAACCACATTGGTCAATCTCTGTTTTTGTCCCCTCCCATTACTTTTGAGCTGTTTATATTTGGTTTTGTATGTTTGTGTAGGCTACTTGTTTTGTTTGCCTCCTTAAACCCCATTTTGTTTGTTGGTGGCTTGCCCCCCCTGCTGGTGGGCCTCAGCCCTGTCAAGTGCGAAAATCCCTTCATCCCTGCTGCCCTTTATTGAAACCAAACTAATAAAATTATGTTTTCATAACAGTCAGTCCCTGGTGTATTAGTCAATCGAAATTTCACGTGCACCCTTAACAAAAAGTGTTGATCGGGCCGCACTAGGGACTATTTGGCAGATGGAACCCAATGTGTTTATACAGATGGTCATAAGTCACAAGGTTCTATTCTAGCCCCGTCTTATTTTCTATTTTATAAATAACATTGGGAAGGACGTGCTCACAACTAAAGTGCATCTTTATGCAGATGATACAATAATCTTCTCTGAGTCGGGCTGTTGATGAGCTCCAGACTAAATGTTTTATTGTTAAAAACTAAATGAAATCCTGAGCTCCGGTTTTCCACGTCTGTCTGCTGAGGTGTAGTGTAGTTGCTGCTCGCTGCCTTCGGGGGCAGCATTGAGCTGGAGGTAAATACCAGACTGTTCATGCAAATAAAAGAGAGTTTTCCAGAACACAGATGTTCAGTTTCAACAGTCTGATTCTGATTAGTGGTGGGGAAAAAAATCGATATTGCAATATATTGTTGCGCTATAATAAATAAATAATCGATAAACTGATGGCAAATATGGATATTCTATTACAACACACATAATGGATTTACGCGGTTTTCACTGCACTATTGTCCATGCACTTTAATGTGTCCAGCTGTCCAGAGTTTACATTTACAAGCCTAGCAGGCAGTGAGGAAATATACAAATGCACTTTCTTTGTACATTGTAGGACGTTTTGGCATTGAATAAATGCATAACAACAGACGTTTCCCTTTTTATGGGTATTTTTTCTTTTTCAGTCACATATATCGTGATATATATCGTTGATGAAATTTCTTACAATATATTGAATATCATAGATATCTTGTGTTGTGATATTATCGTTATCGTGGGCCGCATATCGCCACAGTATTGAGTCCTGAGTTACCGTATCGTCTCACAGCTAATTCTGATGTTACGAACATTTCCAGTCTACGACATCGTTGTGCCCGGGTACATGGAAAGGCATGGGGGTGTGTGTTCATGGTGGCATGGGGGGGTGTGTTCATGGTGGCATGGGGGTGTGTGTTCATGGGGGTGTGTGTTCATGGTGGCATGGGGGGGTGTGTTCATGGTGGCATGGGGGTGTGTGTTCATGGTGGGGGCGGCGGTTCCTACCATGGTCTCCAGGACGGAGGTGTTGGAGTAGACGGGCTGGTCGGTTCCCGTCAGGCTGAACGGGTCGTCCAGGTAGGTGTTGGAGGTGGGAAACCTGCGGACCTGCAGCCCGCTGAGAAACACAACCGTCACAAACACAACCATCACAAACACAACCATCACAACCATCACAAACACAACCATCACAAACACAAACATCACAAACACAACCATCACAAACACAACCATCACAAACACAACCATCACAACCATCACAAACACAACCATCACAAACACAACCATCACAAACACAACCATCACAACCACAACCATCACAAACACAACCATCACAAACACAAACATCACAAACACAACCATCACAACCATCACAAACACAACCATCACAAACACAACCATCACAACCACAACCATCACAAACACAACCGTCACAACCATCACAAACATAACCATCACAAACACAACCATCACAAACACAACCATCACAAACACAACCATCACAAACACAAACATCACAAACACAACCATCACAACCATCACAAACACAACGATCACAAACACAAACATCACAAACACAACCATCACAAACACAACCATCACAAACATCACAAACACAACCGTCACAACCATCACAAACATAACCATCACAAACACAACCATCACAAACACAAACATCACAAACACAAACATCACAAACACAAACATCACAAACACAAACATCACAAACACAACCGTCACAACCATCACAAACACAACTATCACAACCATCACAAACACAACCGTCACAACCATCACAAACATAACCATCACAAACACAACCATCACAAACACAAACATCACAAACACAAACATCACAAACATCACAAACACAACCATCACAACCATCACAAACACAACCGTCACAACCATCACAAACACAACCATCACAACCATCACAAACACAACCGTCACAACCATCACAAACACAACCATCACAAACACAACCATCACAAACACAACCATCACAAACACAACCATCACAAACACAACCATCACAAACACAAACATCACAAACACAACCATCACAAACACAACCATCACAAACACAACCATCACAAACACAAACATCACAAACACAACCGTCACAACCATCACAAACACAACCATCACAAACACAACCATCACAAACACAACCATCACAAACACAACCATCACAAACACAACCATCACAAACACAAACATCACAAACACAACCGTCACAACCATCACAAACACAACCATCACAAACACAACCATCACAAACACAACCATCACAAACACAACCATCACAAACACAACCATCACAACCATCACAACCATCACAAACACAACCATCACAACCATCACAACCATCACAAACACAACCATCACAACCACAACCATCACAAACACAACCATCACAAACACAACCATCACAACCATCACAAACACAACCATCACAAACACACCTCCACCTGGTGGTGGACCAGCGTCCAGGTTTTCTCAGTTAACCCATTAGCTCATTTTTTTACAGTTTTTGCCCGTTGCTTGAACACATTTTGCAAAGTTTCGCTCATTGTGCCCAAACTCTACACACAAGTAAGCATGACACAACACTGGGAAATATACCATTCGCATCTGTGTCAAATTGAAACTCCACTATCACTGCCTAAACTCTGCTATCAAAACCTAAAAATACTTGGTCAAAATGTAACTCTGATGACAAAATGACACACACTTGTATCATATGCATACACTTTCAGATCAGGGAGAACACACTAGTCTACTTTATATAAAACACTGCAGTCTTTGATTTTGTTTTTTTATTCTTGTTTATTCAGCAGGCACATTTTCAAGCAACCAAAAAAACCAAACCAAATAGGCCTACTCAATGCTGTACATAGTAACGTGAACTAAAAAAAAAAAAAATAGAAAAAACACTATACTGTAAACACATAATTGTGCATACTGCACGTTGGCTCATGTTGTGTGCTGTTGTGTGAACAGGCGTTGGCATCCTCCCCCAGAAGGTTTTCTAGTCATTCTAGAGAAATACAAACACAAATTGTCATCAGTTTGATTCTTTTTCTTACAGTACATCACTGTATATACTGTATCATCCACTGTACTGAACCCTGCAATACCCTGTACATGTGATGTGGTAATGTGATATACTGTAGAGTGCTGTAAATACCATCTGAGTAGAAGGTAGAGAGGGGAAGACATACCTGTTTTCCAGTCTGAATGTTCTTACTGTATTATAGATGCCACTGTGAAGCGGGTGAGGTGCGGGTGGACTCTCTGCCCAGCTTCCCTCATTGTCAGGCCATGATCTATAACATGATCCACCAGAGTTGCCCTTATATCGTCAGATATGGAGGTCCGTGCATTGCCTCTTCGACCTTGTCCTTGCCCTCCTTGTCGTCCTCTTCCTCGTCCTCTTGCTCTCCCTCCATCCATGCTTGCAAAGTTCTTGAAATGGCTAAACTGAGGCCTTTTTGTAGCTGGCTGATTGGTGTTACGTTTAGCAAGCTAGTGCCTTCAGGTGTGTATTTGAGTGGTTGCAATTAACCGATGCGTTTTGTATTTTGGAAACATGTGTTTTCCAAATGGCACCCTAAGATTTCATTTGTGAACGAAGTGTCTTATGTATGAAATAGAGTCTAGTATGCAGGACCAAGTGTGTTGCATAAAGGACTATGTGTGTTGCAGAATTGCAACTAGAGTGCAAAGCAGCGCTTTGGTTTAAGGTATGGGTACATGTGTTTGAGGTATGGTAACAAAAGTTTCAAGTTGTGTTACTTTAGTTTAAGCATGGGTCTATAGTGTTCAAGCAACGGGCAAAAACTGTAATTAACCAGGGTTCAATTCCTACCAACATGGCACCATGATGTCACAGGGGGCGTGGCTAGGTCTAGGTTATCTGCTCTGTTCCCTCAGGAGGAAACATCTCCTCCAGGAGCTCCTCCCGTCAGCTCAGAGAGCCCGTTGCCGTGGTAACTGTGATTGACATCTCACCTGAGAGCTCCTCCCGTCAGCTCAGAGAGCCCGTTGCCGTGGTAACTGTGATTGACATCTCACCTGAGAGCTCCTCCCGTGAGCTCAGAGAGCCCGTTGCCGTGGTAACTGTGATTGACATCTCACCTGAGAGCTCCTCCCGTGAGCTCAGAGAGCCCGTTGCCGTGGCGACTGTGATTGACATCTCACCTGAGAGCTCCTCCCGTCAGCTCAGAGAGCCCGTTGCCGTGGCGACTGTGATGGTTAGCTCCGTCCTGCAGCAGCTTCAGCCAGCTCTTCTTCTCCTCTGAAGACGTGACCTGCAGGAACACGGCGAGGCCGAGCAGACGTGTTTACGGGGAAGGATCTGGAACTAACTCCACCCGACGGCTAGCTCACCTCCAGCACGGCCAGCGGGTCACCGAGCATGCTCAGTGTGATCCTGCAGGAGTGGTCGGTGTCGGGCCCGGGTTTGACCTCGACGCCTCGGAGCTGGATGGTGAACTGGGGGGAGGACGGTTCCCTCTGCACCTCTTCCTCCTCATCCTCCTCTTCCTCCACCTCGTCTTCTCCAAACATGTTCAAGACTCCGCCCTCCACCTGACACCGCAGGCTCTGCCACTGGCAGTTCATCAGCACGCTCAGGAACCCTGAGAAAGCAGATAAAACCAGATAAAACCAGTTCATCAGCACGCTCAGGAACCCTGGACCAGATAGAACCAGATAAAACCAGATAAAACCAGTTCATCAGCACACTCAGGAATCCTGGACCAGATAGAACCAGATAAAACCAGATAAAACCAGTTCATCAGCACACTCAGGAACCCTGGACCAGATAGAACCAGTTCATCAGCACGCTCAGGAACCCTGTTAGAACCAGATAGAACCAGTTCATCAGCACGCTCAGGAACCCTGAGAAAACCAGATAAAACCAGATAAAACCAGTTCATCAGGACGCTCAGGAACCCTGATAAGACCAGATAAAACCAGATAAATCCAGTTTATCAGGACACTCAGTGTGTGTGTGTGTGTGTGTGTGTGTGCGTGCATGCGTGCGTGCGTGCGTGTGTGTGTGTGTGTGTTTACCTGTTGCTTTCTAAATATTGTATCTATGACATGTCTTTGTTTTTACTGTAATTTGTTGTTTTTATTATATTTTGTATTTTATTATACTACGCCTTGTGTTCCTTCTGCCAGCGGGATTAGCCAATAGAAATTAGCCCTTTGGCTACAATCGGGTGCATTTACATTTTTAAAATGTTCATTAATGCACATTGTCCCTCTATAACAAATACATGATAAATGAAAATTACATTAAATAACAGTACTATCAGTATTAGCAGTACTATCAGTACTAGCAGTACTAGCAGTGTTAGCAGTACTATCAGTACTAGCAGTACTAGCAGTATTAGCAGTACTATCAGTACTATCAGTACTAGCAGTATTAGCAGTACTAGCAGTACTAGCAGTACTAGCAGTGTTAGCAGTATTAGCAGTATTAGCAGTATTAGTACTATCAGTACTAGCAGTACTAGCAGTACTATCAGTACTAGCAGTACTAGCAGTACTATCAGTACTAGCAGTACTAGCAGTACTATCAGTACTAGCAGTACTAGCAGTATTATCAGTACTAGCAGTACTATCAGTACTAGCAGTATTAGCAGTACTAGCAGTACTAGCAGTGTTAGCAGTATTAGCAGTACTATCAGTACTAGCAGTATTAGCAGTACTATCAGTACTAGCAGTATTAGCAGTATTAGCAGTATTAGCAGTACTATCAGTACTAGCAGTATTAGCAGTACTAGCAGTACTAGCAGTATTAGCAGTGTTAGCAGTACTATCAGTATTAGCAGTATTAGCAGTATTAGCAGTACTATCAGTACTATCAGTACTATCAGTACTAGCAGTATTAGCAGTGTTAGCAGTACTATCAGTACTAGCAGTACTAGCAGTATTAGCAGTACTATCAGTACTAGCAGTATTAGCAGTATTAGCAGTATTAGCAGTACTATCAGTACTAGCAGTATTAGTAGTGTTAGCAGTATTAGCAGTACTATCAGTACTAGCAGTATTAGCAGTACTATCAGTACTATCAGTACTAGCAGTACTAGCAGTATTAGCAGTACTATCAGTACTAGCAGTACTAGCAGTATTAGCAGCGTTAGCAGTATTAGCAGTACTATCAGTACTAGCAGTATTAGCAGCATTAGCAGTATTAGCAGTACTATCAGTACTAGCAGTATTAGCAGCTAGCTGTGGAGCTAGCAGAATTAGCAGCTAGCAGTGCTAGCAGTGCTAGAGTTCCAGTTTCCGGGGTTTCACCTCTTTCCCTGCCGGAGCTGCAGTCGTCTGCAGGATTCTCCTCGTCAGACTCCGTCTGGACCGTACTGGACTGAAAACACAAAACATTTCACTCATTTATCTTTTCCGTTTTAGTCGAACAAACCTGAAGTCTTATTTGTATTTTCTGTGTGTGTGTGTGTGTGTGTGTGTGTGTGTGTGTGTGTGTGTGTGTGTGTGTGTGTGTGTGTGTGTGTGTGTGTGTGTGTGTGTGTGTGTGTGTGTGTGTGTGTGTGTGTGTGTGTGTTTTACCCTGCAGGACAGCTGGAGTTCTGATTTATTCAGAGATGAGAAGCTCTGAGTCTCGACTTCCGCTCCGAAACTCAGCTCCTCGATCACCTGCTCACAGTTTAAACACAGTTACAACACGGTTACAACACAGTTACAACACAGTTACGACACGGTTAGAACATGGTTAAATACAGTTACAATACGGTTACAACATGGTTACAACACGGTTACGACACGGTTACAACATGGTTACAACACGGTTATTACTTATTTCTGTGTATTTCTGGGTGTGTTAAATATAAAACTGAAGGAACGTGGAGGTTGTGGTGTACTGCCCGTCAGGTGGGTGTCAGGTGGGCGTGGTTTAGTTGTGAGGTGGACGTGGTTTGGTGTGATGTGGGCGTGGTTTCGGTGGGTGTGAGGTGGTTAGTGCCAGGTGGGCGTGGTTTCGGGGTGAGGTGGGCGTGGTTTCGGGGTGAGGTGGGCGTGGTTTCAGTGTCAGGTGGGCGTGGTTTCAGTGCCAGGTGGGCGTGGTTTCGGTGTGAGGTGGGCGTGGTTTCGGTGGGTGTGAGGTGGTTAGTGCCAGGTGGGCGTGGTTTCGGGGTGAGGTGGACGTGGTTTTGGTGTGAGGTGGGCGTGGTTTCGGTGTGAGGTGGGCGTGGTTTCAGTGCCAGGTGGGCGTGGTTTCGGTGTGAGGTGGGCGTGGTTTGGATGTGATGTGGGCGTGGTTAGTGCCCGGTGGGCGTGTTTTGGGTGGGCGTGTTCGTACCTGTCTCCACTCGTCGGCCTGCTGGAAGCTGCTGTATCCCAGAACCAGAACATCAGACCCGACTGGAACCAGTTTGAGCTGGTGCTGGATCTTAGCGTTAGCCTTGCACTTGTAGACGACCTGACAGCCGCGCAGGTTCAACTCCAGGTGAGGCAGCAGGTCCCGGGCGCATTTGTAGCACTGAGGAACACAAACCAGGAAGTAAACACACTGAGAAACACAAACCAGGAAGTAAACAAACTGAGAAACACAAACCAGGAAGTGAACAAACCTGCAGTTCAACTGTATCTGTCATTAATGTCCATCTCTATGTTGATGATACTCAGCTGTATCTGTCATTAATGTCTCTATGCTGATGATACTCAGCTGTATCTGTCATTAATGTCCATCTCTATGTTGATGATACTCAGCTGTATCTGTCATTAATGTCTACATGATGATACTCAGCTGTATCCGTCATTAATGTCTCTATGCTGATGATACTCAGCTGTATCTGTCATTAATGTCTCTATGTTGATGATACTCAGCTGTATCTGTCATTAATGTCTCTATGTTGATGATACTCAGCTGTATCTGTCATTAATGTCAATCTCTATGCTGATGATACTCAGCTGTATCTGTCATTAATGTCTCTATGCTGATGATACTCAGCTGTATCTGTCATTAATGTCTCTATGCTGATGATACTCAGCTGTATCTGTCATTAATGTCTCTATGCTGATGATACTCAGCTGTATCTGTCATTAATGTCTCTATGCTGATGATACTCAGCTGTATCTGTCATTAATGTCTCTATGCTGATGATACTCAGCTGTATCTGTCATTAATGTCTCTATGCTGATGATACTCAGCTGTATCTGTCATTAATGTCTCTATGTTGATGATACTCAGCTGTATCTGTCATTAATGTCTATGTTGATGATACTCAGCTGTATCTGTCATTAATGTCTCTATGCTGATGATACTCAGCTGTATCTGTCGTTAATGTCTCTATGCTGATGATACTCAGCTGTATCTGTCATTAATGTCTATGTTGATGATACTCAGCTGTATCTGTCGTTAATGTCTCTATGCTGATGATACTCAGCTGTATCTGTCATTAATGTCTCTATGTTGATGATACTCAGCTGTATCTGTCATTAATGTCTATGTTGATGATACTCAGCTGTATCTGTCATTAATGTCTCTATGTTGATGATACTCAGCTGTATCTGTCATTAATGTCTCTATGCTGATGATACTCAGCTGTATCTGTCATTAATGTCTCTATGCTGATGATACTCAGCTGTATCTGTCATTAATGTCTCTATGTTGATGATACTCAGCTGTATCTGTCATTAATGTCTCTATGCTGATGATACTCAGCTGTATCTGTCATTAATGTCCATCTCTATGTTGATGATACTCAGCTGTATCTGTCATTAATGTCTCTATGCTGATGATACTCAGCTGTATATGTCATTAATGTCTATGCTGATGATACTCAGCTGTATCTGTCATTAATGTCTCTATGTTGATGATACTCAGCTGTATCTGTCATTAATGTCTCTATGCTGATGATACTCAGCTGTATCTGTCATTAATGTCCATCTCTATGCTGATGATACTCAGCTGTATCTGTCATTAATGTCTCTATGCTGATGATACTCAGTTGAATCTGTCATTAATGTCTCTATGTTGATGATACTCAGCTGTATCTGTCATTAATGTCTCTATGCTGATGATACTCAGCTGTATCTGTCATTAATGTCTCTATGTTGATGATACTCAGCTGTATCTGTCATTAATGTCTCTATGCTGATGATACTCAGCTGTATCTGTCATTAATGTCCATCTCTATGCTGATGATACTCAGCTGTATCTGTCATTAATGTCTCTATGTTGATGATACTCAGCTGTATCTGTCATTAATGTCTCTATGTTGATGATACTCAGCTGTATCTGTCATTGATGTCTCTATGTTGATGATACTCAGCTGTATCTGTCATTAATGTCCATCTCTATGCTGATGATACTCAGCTGTATCTGTCATTAATGTCTCTATGCTGATGATACTCAGCTGTATCTGTCATTAATGTCCATCCCTATGTTGATGATACTCAGCTGTATCTGTCATTAATGTCTATACTGATGATACTCAGCTGTATCTGTCATTAATGTCTATACTGATGATACTCAGCTGTATCTGTCATTAATGTCTCTATGCTGATGATACTCAGCTGTATCTGTCATTAATGTCTCTATGCTGATGATACTCAGCTGTATCTGTCATTAATGTCTCTATGCTGATGATACTCAGCTGTATCTGTCATTAATGTCTATGCTGATGATACTCAGCTGTATCTGTCATTAATGTCTATGCTGATGATACTCAGCTGTATCTGTCATTAATGTCTCTATGCTGATGATACTCAGCTGTATCTGTCATTAATGTCTATGCTGATGATACTCAGCTGTATCTGTCATTAATATCTCTATGCTGATGATACTCAGCTGTATCTGTCATTAATGTCTCTATGCTGATGATACTCAGCTGTATCTGTCATTAATGTCTCTATGCTGATGATACTCAGCTGTATCTGTCATTAATGTCCCTCTCTATGTTGATGATACTCAGCTGTATCTGTCATTAATGTCTCTGCTGATGATACTCAGCTGTATCCGTCATTAATGTCTCTATGTTGATGATATTCAGCTGTATCTGTCATTAATGTCTCTATGCTGATGATACTCAGCTGTATCTGTCATTAATGTCTCTGCTGATGATACTCAGCTGTATCTGTCATTAATGTCTCTATGTTGATGATATTCAGCTGTATCCGTCATTAATGTCTCTATGCTGATGATACTCAGCTGTATCTGTCATTAATGTCCATCTCTATGCTGATGATACTCAGCTGTATCTGTCATTAATGTCTCTATGCTGATGATACTCAGCTGTATCCGTCATTAATGTCTCTATGCTGATGATACTCAGCTGTATCTGTCATTAATGTCTCTATGCTGATGATACTCAGCTGTATCCGTCATTAATGTCTCTATGCTGATGATACTCAGCTGTATCTGTCATTAATGTATCTATGCTGATGATACTCGGCTGTATCTGTCATTAATGTCTCTATGTTGATGATACTCAGCTGTATCTGTCATTAATGTATCTATGCTGATGATACTCAGCTGTATCTGTCATTAATGTCTCTATGTTGATGATACTCAGCTGTATCTGTCATTAATGTCTCTATGTTGATGATACTCAGCTGTATCTGTCATTGATGTCTCTATGTTGATGATACTCAGCTGTATCTGTCATTAATGTCCATCTCTATGCTGATGATACTCAGCTGTATCTGTCATTAATGTCTCTATGCTGATGATACTCAGCTGTATCTGTCATTAATGTCCATCCCTATGTTGATGATACTCAGCTGTATCTGTCATTAATGTCTATACTGATGATACTCAGCTGTATCTGTCATTAATGTCTATACTGATGATACTCAGCTGTATCTGTCATTAATGTCTCTATGCTGATGATACTCAGCTGTATCTGTCATTAATGTCTCTATGCTGATGATACTCAGCTGTATCTGTCATTAATGTCTATGCTGATGATACTCAGCTGTATCTGTCATTAATGTCTATGCTGATGATACTCAGCTGTATCTGTCATTAATGTCTCTATGCTGATGATACTCAGCTGTATCTGTCATTAATGTCTATGCTGATGATACTCAGCTGTATCTGTCATTAATATCTCTATGCTGATGATACTCAGCTGTATCTGTCATTAATGTCTCTATGCTGATGATACTCAGCTGTATCTGTCATTAATGTCTCTATGCTGATGATACTCAGCTGTATCTGTCATTAATGTCCCTCTCTATGTTGATGATACTCAGCTGTATCTGTCATTAATGTCTATGTTGATGATACTCAGCTGTATCTGTCGTTAATGTCTCTATGCTGATGATACTCAGCTGTATCTGTCATTAATGTCTCTATGTTGATGATACTCAGCTGTATCTGTCATTAATGTCTATGTTGATGATACTCAGCTGTATCTGTCATTAATGTCTCTATGTTGATGATACTCAGCTGTATCTGTCATTAATGTCTCTATGCTGATGATACTCAGCTGTATCTGTCATTAATGTCTCTATGCTGATGATACTCAGCTGTATCTGTCATTAATGTCTCTATGTTGATGATACTCAGCTGTATCTGTCATTAATGTCTCTATGCTGATGATACTCAGCTGTATCTGTCATTAATGTCCATCTCTATGTTGATGATACTCAGCTGTATCTGTCATTAATGTCTCTATGCTGATGATACTCAGCTGTATATGTCATTAATGTCTATGCTGATGATACTCAGCTGTATCTGTCATTAATGTCTCTATGTTGATGATACTCAGCTGTATCTGTCATTAATGTCTCTATGCTGATGATACTCAGCTGTATCTGTCATTAATGTCCATCTCTATGCTGATGATACTCAGCTGTATCTGTCATTAATGTCTCTATGCTGATGATACTCAGTTGAATCTGTCATTAATGTCTCTATGTTGATGATACTCAGCTGTATCTGTCATTAATGTCTCTATGCTGATGATACTCAGCTGTATCTGTCATTAATGTCTCTATGTTGATGATACTCAGCTGTATCTGTCATTAATGTCTCTATGCTGATGATACTCAGCTGTATCTGTCATTAATGTCCATCTCTATGCTGATGATACTCAGCTGTATCTGTCATTAATGTCTCTATGTTGATGATACTCAGCTGTATCTGTCATTAATGTCTCTATGTTGATGATACTCAGCTGTATCTGTCATTGATGTCTCTATGTTGATGATACTCAGCTGTATCTGTCATTAATGTCCATCTCTATGCTGATGATACTCAGCTGTATCTGTCATTAATGTCTCTATGCTGATGATACTCAGCTGTATCTGTCATTAATGTCCATCCCTATGTTGATGATACTCAGCTGTATCTGTCATTAATGTCTATACTGATGATACTCAGCTGTATCTGTCATTAATGTCTATACTGATGATACTCAGCTGTATCTGTCATTAATGTCTCTATGCTGATGATACTCAGCTGTATCTGTCATTAATGTCTCTATGCTGATGATACTCAGCTGTATCTGTCATTAATGTCTATGCTGATGATACTCAGCTGTATCTGTCATTAATGTCTATGCTGATGATACTCAGCTGTATCTGTCATTAATGTCTCTATGCTGATGATACTCAGCTGTATCTGTCATTAATGTCTATGCTGATGATACTCAGCTGTATCTGTCATTAATATCTCTATGCTGATGATACTCAGCTGTATCTGTCATTAATGTCTCTATGCTGATGATACTCAGCTGTATCTGTCATTAATGTCTCTATGCTGATGATACTCAGCTGTATCTGTCATTAATGTCCCTCTCTATGTTGATGATACTCAGCTGTATCTGTCATTAATGTCTCTGCTGATGATACTCAGCTGTATCCGTCATTAATGTCTCTATGTTGATGATATTCAGCTGTATCTGTCATTAATGTCTCTATGCTGATGATACTCAGCTGTATCTGTCATTAATGTCTCTGCTGATGATACTCAGCTGTATCTGTCATTAATGTCTCTATGTTGATGATATTCAGCTGTATCCGTCATTAATGTCTCTATGCTGATGATACTCAGCTGTATCTGTCATTAATGTCCATCTCTATGCTGATGATACTCAGCTGTATCTGTCATTAATGTCTCTATGCTGATGATACTCAGCTGTATCCGTCATTAATGTCTCTATGCTGATGATACTCAGCTGTATCTGTCATTAATGTCTCTATGCTGATGATACTCAGCTGTATCCGTCATTAATGTCTCTATGCTGATGATACTCAGCTGTATCTGTCATTAATGTATCTATGCTGATGATACTCGGCTGTATCTGTCATTAATGTCTCTATGTTGATGATACTCAGCTGTATCTGTCATTAATGTATCTATGCTGATGATACTCAGCTGTATCTGTCATTAATGTCTCTATGTTGATGATACTCAGCTGTATCTGTCATTAATGTCTCTATGTTGATGATACTCAGCTGTATCTGTCATTGATGTCTCTATGTTGATGATACTCAGCTGTATCTGTCATTAATGTCCATCTCTATGCTGATGATACTCAGCTGTATCTGTCATTAATGTCTCTATGCTGATGATACTCAGCTGTATCTGTCATTAATGTCCATCCCTATGTTGATGATACTCAGCTGTATCTGTCATTAATGTCTATACTGATGATACTCAGCTGTATCTGTCATTAATGTCTATACTGATGATACTCAGCTGTATCTGTCATTAATGTCTCTATGCTGATGATACTCAGCTGTATCTGTCATTAATGTCTCTATGCTGATGATACTCAGCTGTATCTGTCATTAATGTCTATGCTGATGATACTCAGCTGTATCTGTCATTAATGTCTATGCTGATGATACTCAGCTGTATCTGTCATTAATGTCTCTATGCTGATGATACTCAGCTGTATCTGTCATTAATGTCTATGCTGATGATACTCAGCTGTATCTGTCATTAATATCTCTATGCTGATGATACTCAGCTGTATCTGTCATTAATGTCTCTATGCTGATGATACTCAGCTGTATCTGTCATTAATGTCTCTATGCTGATGATACTCAGCTGTATCTGTCATTAATGTCCCTCTCTATGTTGATGATACTCAGCTGTATCTGTCATTAATGTCTCTGCTGATGATACTCAGCTGTATCCGTCATTAATGTCTCTATGTTGATGATATTCAGCTGTATCTGTCATTAATGTCTCTATGCTGATGATACTCAGCTGTATCTGTCATTAATGTCTCTGCTGATGATACTCAGCTGTATCTGTCATTAATGTCTCTATGTTGATGATATTCAGCTGTATCCGTCATTAATGTCTCTATGCTGATGATACTCAGCTGTATCTGTCATTAATGTCCATCTCTATGCTGATGATACTCAGCTGTATCTGTCATTAATGTCTCTATGCTGATGATACTCAGCTGTATCCGTCATTAATGTCTCTATGCTGATGATACTCAGCTGTATCTGTCATTAATGTCTCTATGCTGATGATACTCAGCTGTATCCGTCATTAATGTCTCTATGCTGATGATACTCAGCTGTATCTGTCATTAATGTCTCTATGCTGATGATACTCAGCTGTATCTGTCATTAATGTCTATGCTGATGATACTCAGCTGTATCTGTCATTAATGTCTCTATGTTGATGATACTCAGCTGTATCTGTCATTAATGTCTCTATGCTGATGATACTCAGCTGTATCTGTCATTAATGTCTCTATGCTGATGATACTCAGCTGTATCTGTCATTAATGTCTCTATGTTGATGATACTCAGCTGTATCTGTCATTAATGTCTCTATGCTGATGATACTCAGCTGTATCTGTCATTAATGTCTCTATGCTGATGATACTCAGCTGTATGTGTCATTAATGTCTCTATGTTGATGATACTCAGCTGTATCTGTCATTAATGTCTCTATGTTGATGATATTCAGCTGTATCCGTCATTAATGTCTCTATGCTGATGATACTCAGCTGTATCTGTGTCCTCCTGACACAGCAGCAGAACCTCTGGTCCTCCTGACACCGCAGCAGAACCTCTGGTCCTCCTGACACCGCAGAAGAACCGTGGTCTGTCTATCCCTGGCACCCGCTTACGTCAAACTTACCGAAGCATTTCCAACGCAGCAGGCCCAGTATTTGGGCCTCTGCCGGTAAGTTTTGATACTACTTTTACTTCTCCCGTGTACACCGCAACTGTCTTCTCTCCGCTGCGGGCTCCTCTTGGAGCCCTCGCGAGTAAGTTTTGCTCTGAACCACCGGCTAAAGCAACTAGCTAGCTGCTCGCTACTCTGCCATTACTCGTTACTGGTCACCGCTGTTTTCCGTCCTCAGCCACCACCATCTCCACCTCAACAAGCTTACCTGCTGGATGTAGCATGCTGTGGCTAATCCTGTGGATATTCCTGGGGTTCTCGTCGCTCCTCTACACCCGGACCCTCGGCTCCTCGACGCTAGCTCTCGTTAGCTTCCAGCTACCGCTCTCGACCGGGACCATGCCGCCGCTCCACTCCGCCGCGGCCCACCACCCGCGCCCGACACCTGGTCCACTCTGGCAAAACCATCCTCCACACAGCCGCTCAGGACGCATGTTTTCCTACAACTTCACGTCGCCAAACTCCATTCCTTCATTCTGGTCCTCCTGCCGTCCTGCAACTTCGTTACGTCATCACAACAAACAGAATCTGTCCAATCTCCGTCCACTTCCTCAGTCCTCTCAGCCAATCACCAAGCAACACCACCTGAAACTGGCTCTGTTCAACACCCGCTCACTCAACAACAAAAGCCTGCTGCTGAATGAATTTATAACGGACAATAATCTGGATTTCCTCTGTCTAACAGAAACCTGGCACAAACCCCTGGACTATTTCTCACTAAATCAGGCCACTCCCCCCAACTTCACCTACATGGAACAAGCTCGTGCTGAGGGGCGGGGGGGCGGTGTTGCAGCAATATACAGAAAGGACATTAAAGCAACCTCCATCCCCATTCCTGTCATTCCTTCATTCGAACACACTGCCTTCAAACTACCTGGCCCCACTCCTCTTGTCACCGCCGTCATTTATCGCCCCCCCAAACCAAACCCCTCCTTTCTCTCGGATCTCTCGGATTTTCTGACCCAGCTCTGCTCCATCTCTCCCTCTGTTCTCCTCCTGGGTGATTTCAACTTCCACATCAACGATCCTAACTGTAAACCTGCTGCTGAATTCCTGGACCTGCTACACTGCCTCAACTTCACTCAACACGTCGACTTCCCCACTCACGCCCGCGGCCACACCCTCGATCTCGTCTGCTCCACTGGCCTCACAATAAATCAGCTCTCCAGCCTCAACCTCCACGTGTC
>NC_084595.1:1305366-1397866 GCF_033807715.1 Cololabis saira | reverse complement strand
AGTTTATTATAACATAACGGTGATGAATGCTGGTTTGAGGGGCCCCCTAGAATCGCCTTTGCGCACCGGGTCCGGGGGCGCGCTCTCCTCCTCCGGGGCACAGCCGTCCCCGACGCAGGACCTTCCCCGGGGCTTGGCTCCGATCCTCAGCGGCAGCCTGCACTCTATCCCCCGGCAGTCCCGGGTGTCGTTTGCGGGCTGGATGGGGATGCGTCTCCCCGAGCCGGAGCAGTGCGCGCCGGAGCATCCTCCAGCGCCGGCAGCGCTGGAGGCGCTCGCAATCCGCGGCTGCGCGTCCTGCTGCTGCGCCCCGGCGCGGGGTGCGCCCATCTCCCCTGGGTGCTGCCCCGGGGTGCTGCCCATGGTGCTCGGGGGTCTGGAGGCTCTGCTGCCCGGGCTCGGGTCTCCGGAGCCCCCGCCGAAGCAGCGCGTCCCCCGGCACGTCTCCGCCGCAGCCCAGGAGAGCAGCAGCGACAGTACCGGTGTCAGTAAAACCATTTTACGTCTCATATGTTGACCTGCAGATTAGGAAAAAACAGATTTATAGCTCCGAATGGAAACCACAAAGACATCCTTGCAACATTTTGCCGCTGCATCCTTTAGAATAAAGCCTGAATTATGGTCCGCGTTAAATCGACGCAGAGCGTACCCTACGCCGTAGGCTCTGCGTTGGTGTAACGCGGAACCATAAATCAGCCTGGAAGTTACACGTGTCATTTGTTGATGTTTTTTCCAGGATTCTGATTGGCTGTCATGATGCTCTCAGCGTAAAACAACTCTTTATTTCTCAGAATGAAAGGAAAAACATGAACATTGATGTGCAGGAAATGAACCCACTAATGTTGTGTTTCTGCCTTAAGAAATGTTACAGATATCATTGTGAAAATCGCTGTTAACGTCAAAACGGACAGTAATTAGAATACTTCCGTGTGTCTGATCCTCCGTTATCCAATGGGGGACTGATGCGCCCAGCTGCTGGAAGCGACGTGGCCGGTCCTCACTTATCCAATGGGATTGATGCTGTGAGCGGCTTGAAACGACGCCGCCGGGTTACATTAGAATCTGTTGAGAGCCCGCTGCGTCGGTGCATGACGCTGAGGGCGACCTTGTGCGTCAGAAACTGACGCCTAAGGGCCCTGACCAAGCGTCGGTTTTTGACGCGCTGGGAGTGAGACTGTGTTGACAGTGCAGGTTCCGGTGTCCGGCAAAGGATGCTGCAACATGGACAAAAGAGAGAAAAGGGGAGGAGAAGGGGGGCCAGCACAAGAAACTACAGGAGCGACTCTGACACACTAAAGTTTACACTACCTAGAGATTTAGACACTTAAACTACAAATAATAGTTTTTGACGTGACAACAGAGATTGTACATAGCCTACAAAATGTCAAAATCCTGCCCAGAGCTGCTGATAGAAGCAGCAAGTTTAATCTTAGAAGCTCTGAAAAGAACTCCTCCGGCTCCAGCGGCTCCGTCACAGCAGATACCTGCTGCTGCATCACGCAACTCTACAACACACAACTCACAGCTGTCATGTTTAGAAAGGCTCCTCTTCTACCTCCAGTTTCAGACCAAAGCAGTGGATTCCACTAGATTTGCGTTAGCTCCGCCCACTGAGTTTGACGAGTGAAACTGACAGTTTTACATTTACATTTCATGATTCAGCAACACGAAATCATTAATTAAATGTGTCATTAATTAATTAAATGCAGTTTTACATTTCATGATTTTCACGCAACACGAAATCATTAATTAAATGTGTCATTAATTAATTAAATGCTGAAACAATAAATATATATTTTTACTTAAAATTAATTGTATTTTAATTAATTAATGACACATTTCATTCTAATTTTAATTAATTAATGACACATTTAATTAATTAATGATATATTTAATTCCCAATTTAATTAATTAATGATGTATTTATTTATTTAATTTTGGCACAAAAAATCCTCCATATAAATGAGCCAAACACCATCAAATGCTGAACATGGCTGCTTTGTTATTTTAGATGTCGGCAAAGGAACTCTACAGGGTCCATCTGCAACGCCAGATAGCCAAGGCTGATCTGAAGATGGAATATTTAGGACTTAAAATTGAGGTAGAGAAATGATGTGCAGAACAACCTGTCAGTGATTCCATTATTATATATTTAATACAATGTTTCACTTTTCAGGAAATTAAGCAAAATGGGAAAATGAATTGAAAAAATAAAAAAGTCAACACTGTCAACTGTGTTTAACTGAAATGATTTAAACATATCTCAACTCCTCAACGACTGGAGTGAATTAATTGCGCAATGTGGCAATATTGTGCAATATGGCACATGTGACAATGATATCACATGCCCTGTCTGGGCAGACCCTCAGCCTCAGGTATAATGGAACCGTAAGCTGCTTTTATTTTTGAGCACTCTCTTATTGATGTTTGAAAACATATTTTTTCATTTCCCAGATGATGCGATGCTGCAAATCTAATATCAAACAGGCGAGATGGCCAGGCTCTGTGCATGATGCCAGGATGTAGGGAATCAAATTTGAGCACCACATTTCTACAGAGTGCGTTATATTACTAATATTATATTGATCAGTTTTGCAAATATTCATGTGTCTAACTTTGTGTTATATGTGCAATTGCAGGAGAATTTGATGGCTATCTCCTAGGGGATAGAGGATATCCGTGCCTCCCCACGCTCATTACCCCGTACCCCGATCCAGATGCTGGAGCACAAACACGCTTCAACGTGGCTCACAGCAGAACCCGGGGAGAAATTGAGATGACTTTTGGGATTCTCAAGGAGAGGTTTCAGTGCTTGCGCAGGCTGAGGGTCTGCCCAGACAGGGCTGGGATAGAATTGTTGCATGGAGCCGGTACCGGCTCCTCCCTTTCAGCAGCAGGTTGACATGGCAGATGGGCACAAAGCGCGTGATCCAATCTGTTTTAATCATTTCAATTAATAAAATACAGTTGACAGAGTTTTCACTTTTTTTTATTTTTATTTTTTCGATTCATTTGCCCATTGTTTAATAGGAAATTCACATAATGGCCTAAACTTACGCATTGACGCGATCAGTAATTCTCTGCCAAGCCATATCACGTGCTTTGGCAGATGTATTAGTGTGGTGGAGGACTTGCTCCTCCATTTTTTGACCCTCAATAGATGATGTCTTTATGGACTTGCACAACTCTGGGTTAACCAACTTTAGGTAACTTGAGGTAATTCATAACCGCTGTGTTGGAACCAACTGAGCGGGTTTAGTCGTCATGGGTTCAAGTAACCTGAAGATGAGACTTTAACTCAGTGTTTGTTGAACCTCCTTCTTCGAATACCCATGTCCTCGTACAACGAGTACTTCATGTTTACAGACGTTGTAGCTTGCTAATATTACTCAAATATATCAAAAACGCATGCCATGTGAAGCTGAAGACGTTATTGTGCATAAATATACTAGTTTCAATCATAAAATTAGGTTAGGATTTTTACCGTGTCCATATTTCTGTCGGGAGCTGCCACTTTCATTGAGATCCCAGCCATCTTGTTTTTTTCCCAAATTAGTGTAATTTCATTATGAGACCACTAGATGGTGCAGGCAGGGGTCCCAGATGAGGACAATGGGTCAATGTTCATACAAATGAAGTATCATGGTGCAGAACAGCAGAAATGTAATGTCCTCATATGAGAACGCAGGGTCTCAGGAGTTAGCATGTAGGTACACATCCTCCTGCAGAGACATATTGACATAGGGGTAAATGGAGGTATTGTACATCTGGTCAGAGATTTCCTCTCTGACCGCCCTCAACAGGTCCTTGTCAATGACACTCGCTCTAACATCACTGTTCTTAACAAAGGTGCTCCGCAGGGGACAATTCTATCACCCTTACTTTTCTCATTGTACATAAATGAGTTCCAATTGGATCAAAAGAAATTTAGTCTGTTTAAGTACGCAGACGATATGGCCCTGGTTGCTCTACTTAAGAAGGGGGATACAGTTGGTGAGAGCACATATAGAGGACATGTGTCTTCCCTCCATAACTGCTGTGATCTGAGCTTCTTGGAGATTAATGTGACGAAAACAAAGGAACTGGTCATGTTGGAAAAAGATCCTGTGCAGCTGCTTAACAATCCAGGATCACACTGTAGAGGGAGTAGGAGACTTTAAATACTTAGGTACCTTTATTGACAGCAATTTTGCCTTTAATAACAACACCAACCACATCTTTAAATCCTGTAATCAACGGCTACATTTACTACCCAAGCTCAACTCTTTTAGTGTGAGCAGCAGATTATGGAGAATGACTATAAAAACCTCATAGAGGGAATCTTAACTTTTAACTTGGCAATGTGGTACGGCAACCTTACCACAAAAAATAGATCCAAGCTACAAAGAATAGTGAATCTAGCCTAAAAAATAATAGGGAAGACACAGAGAAACTTAAGTGGCATTTACAAGGAAGTGATTGGGAAAAAAGCTGCCAGGATAGTAAATGATCCTACTCACCCACTCTGCAGCGAGTTTAAATGACTTCCCTCAGGTAGACGGTACCGTGTACCAAAGGCTAACCGGAACTTATTTCAAAACTCATTCATTCCCAACGCCATTAAGGCTCTGAATGAGGGCACACCTCGGTAGTCATGTCTTTTATGTACATGCCCTTGTTGTTCCTCCTTCTTTGCCACTAAGATGTTTTGTGTGTAAATGTTAAGTGTTTGTTGATGTGTCATGTTACTGTTGTTTTTGTATTATGAGACAAAAGACAAATCTCTGCAGTACTGGGTTACCTTAAATGACCTCCTGTTGAGAACAGTTGGGTGATGGCTTGTTACGGCTCAATGGTCGACTGACTGCCTGCCTGTCTGACTGGTTTGTGATGCTCTAAGTTAAATGCCACTAAACCTGCAGGACCAGCTGTAATATGTGATCAGACGGACTGGAGGAATACTAACATAAACATAGAAACAGGCTGTTTGTATTGGGCTTTAGTTACTGAAGACATGTTAAACTGACAGCTCTGTTATTGTGAACTTCAGAGTTGAACTATCATACAGTTTGTTAACTCTTTTTGTTGTTCATGAGTGTGTTAGGGAGGCTGAGTGTTTGTAAAACTAAGCAGAGCAGTCAGGGCAGCAAGCTAGATGTTTGATGCATGATTTGTGTTGTGTAAATGGCGGCGAAGGGAAGTAAGACGTCGGTGCATGCAGTGGCAGCGGCTCTCTCAGTCAAATAAACAACATATACAGTCGTGACGATCTCCTGATGATCAGATACTGCTATGAAGAAGGCGTTACAGGAGGGAGTGGACCTGAACAGAAGCATCAAGGCTGCTAAAACAAAATACAGAGAGCAGATAGAGGCCAAATTCAGGGGAAACAACCCCTGCTCCATGTGGAAAGGCATCCAGAACATCACAGACTACAGACAGACTTGACAAGGACAGCAGACAGGCAGAGGACACACAGCTGACACAGCTGTCAGAGCACGACCGCCCAACAACACCAGGTCCTGCGGGTCCTGCGGGTCCTGCGAAGCATCGAAACCAGCAAAGCAGCAGGACCGGATGGACAACCAGGGAGGGTGTGAAATCATGAGCCCAACTATACTGTCTCTATTAACTGCATCTGCTCTATATCTATGTATATATCTACTTACACACATAATCACACACATGACCGCTGCTAATCCAGAATGCGAGAACACATATGGAGACGCACGTCGAGCACTGGAAATCTGCAAAAAAAACAGAACAGACACGAAACAGGCAGCCCAGCAGCATGCAGGTGAACGAGCCATTGTATATGTCTATATGTGTGTGTGTGTGTGTGTGTATCTGTGTGGCTATGTGTGTATATGTGTGTGTGTGTGTATGTATTTGTGGCTATGTGTGTGTATGTGTGTGTGAGTGTGTATACAGGAGTGTCTCAGAAAATTAGAATATTAGAATATTAGTTTACAGTTTAAGATTAAGATTCCCAGAATATTCAAATTTATTTGAGATAGGATATTTGAGTTTTCTTAAGCAGTAAGCCATGATCAGCAATATTAAAATAATAAAAGGCTTGCAATATTTCAGTTGATTTGTAATGAATCCAGAATGTATGACATTTTTAGGGCCCGAGCACTGACAGTGCGAAGGCCCTATTGTATCTGTAGGAATTTTTTCTTTATTCTATCTTCTGACGAAAGGAGGGCCTTTTTTCCCCCTAAACGTGCTCCGAAAGTCACCAAATTTTGCATGCAAGTCAGGCCTGGCGAAAAATTTTATATTTAATGGTTTACATTAATGGGTGTGGCAAAATGGCTCAACAGCGCCCCCTAGAAAACGTTGTGCCTCAAGCCCCACAATACGGTTTGACGTACATGCACGAAAATCGGTACACACCTGTATCATGTCACAACTTAAAGAAAAGTCTCTTGGCGCCATGGCAGAAACCGAACAGGAAGTCGGCCATTTTGAACATTCTGAATTAATCGCGTAATTTTGGAGCAATTTATGCCATTTCTTCGACAGTTAATACGGCCCGAACCGTAATGTGCACCCAGATGTGTTATACATCAAAATGTGCGTCTCCATCCTGCGACAACACGCATTACTTTTCTCTTTCAAAAGTGTTACCGTGGCAACGCTAGACGCCATAAGGCGCGCCCCCCCTTCATGTGATTGGTCCATATTTGATAGTTCTCCAAAAGTCACCAAATTTTGCATGCAAGCCAGGCCTGGCGATAAATTTGATATTTCATGGTTTGCATTAATGGGCGTGGCCTAACGGCTCAACAGCGCCCCCTAGAATAATTTTCTCTGCCATAACTTTTGAATGGTTTGACATAAAGAGTCGTGGGTGGTGTCATGGGACTCGATATTGAGTCCTTGACCATAATTGGTGAAAATTAGCTCCGCCCCTTCTTCTGATTGGTTCTCCCTATTTTCTGCCATAACTTTTGAATGGTTTGACATAGAGAGTCGTGGGTGGTGTCATCAGATTCTGTATGGAGTCCTTGACCTTCATTGGCCTGAATTAGCCCCGCCCCTTCTTCTGATTGGTTGTCCCTTTTTTCTGCTATAACTTTTCAATGGTTTAACATAGGAAGACGTGGGTGGTGTCATTTCTGATATGCTTATGGAGGGCGGTGGCCGTGAGTGCGAGGGCCCGGTCATCGCTGCTTGCAGCTTTAATTGTTTTTGTAATTGCATTACAGAAAATCACAATATTCTAATTTTCTGGGACAGTCCTGTATGCATAGGTATTTTTGGCACTGATACACTGTTGGCATAGTGTATGTAGGACAGGTGATCTAGGAAGGTTTTGACACCTGCTCAGTAGTTTAAAAACAGAATGTTTTAATTATTAGTTACTTCTCTAATTTTTTTAGGAGAGGTGAATTATTAGCTTTTCACACCTGCTCAGAATTTTTTTTTATAAAGGTTTTATTTAATGTTATTTTTGGCACTTTGTTTACATGTTTACACTACAAGAATGTTTATTTTATTTCCATTTCATGCTTATAAGATTGCAGATTGTTTATTATTTATTTTCATTAAGTACAAAAACGTTTATTTTGTTTATAAACTGCAAGGGCAGTTCATTGTTGCAATAAAAATTGACATTTTCTATTTCACTGCTTCTATCTCATTTATAAATGCCCTATAAGGCATAGATAGTCCTCACTTTAGATGGGCTCTCGTGAAACACTTAACCAATGAGTAGTAACTACCTTAATGAATCGTTCATTGAGTATGAATAAGTGTTTATAAAACATGTATTAACACTAACCATGTACAAATGTACGCATAAATATACATACAAATGTTTCGTATATAATTTACTTAGACATTCTAAAGGATCTTATGAACCATTAACAGACATATAATACTTATTTATAAATGGTTAACCTATCATTTACAAAGTATGAGAATCCAGCTATACAAATGATAAATTCATGATCAATTAAGCATCATACTAATGCTTAATAGTGTATAGTTGTAAGGTTTATAACTGTGTTTATTAATGCTTAGTAATGTATGAATCAGAGCATGTGAGCGGAGTGGAGCGGCGAGAATTTCCGCTCCTCGCTCACAAAGGTTGTCACCGCTCCGCTCCGCCCTCAAAGTCGCAAAACGCCGCTCCACCCATAACCGCTCAGCGCTCCAGTAACACTGCACCCCGCTCCGCGCAGCGCTCCACGCACCGCTCCAAAAATGTTTGCATGCATATAAAATGCACATGTTTACCTGAAGCCTTAGATCTAACCAGAGGTGGATGAGAGAGAGAGAGAGAGAGAGAGAGAGAGAGAGAGAGAGAGAGAGAGAGAGAGAGAGAGAGAGAGAGAGACAGAGAGAGAGAGAGAGACTCAGCAAAGTTACGTTCCTTGCAGCCAGTCACGGAGCCGAGAGGAACAATTACGCAGAGCCGACATACGTTTTAAAGTACAAAAAATAGATATTTACTGACAAGAAAAAATAAGAAAGTAATTTCACCTAACGGAATTAGCTTGTTTAATACACTTTTGTTTATTAACCTTTCCCGAAACAATTTTTCATTCACTGTTCTCCTCCTATTTTTATACTTTCAATGTCTAAAAGAACTAAAGAAGAACAACAATATTTTCAGAATATAAAATATTTATAACACTTTGATAAAAGATCTTAAGGTGCAAAACACTCAAATTAAACGAATATGGCATAAATGAACGTTCTGTTTGCAGGCTTAGTTAACAATAAGGCTAAAAACCGAACAAAACGTGCCTTTTAAAGTGCCTAAATCAAAGCTGCATTAACTGAGCTGGATTGGGAAATTTTTCTTCATTTTTCTTCTGAGTTCACTTTCAAAAACACCAGTTTGGCAAAGTCGGGCTTCAGACTCATGTGGTGTGTTACCGGCCAGCCCGGTCCCCTTTAAGGCGGTGTGTGTGTTCGGGTGTGTGTGTGTGAGACGTGTGGGTGCAGCGGAGGAGAGAGAGGGAGATGCAGGTGTGCCTGTGTGGAAGACCGGAACACGTTTTTAGTTACTTTTTCAGTGTGTCCTCCGTTAGTTTCAGTCGTCGGCCCTCACGCGTTTTGTTTGCTCTTATTACATGTTTGTAATAAATGTGCGAGGTTGCACGGACAGCATTTTTCCTCCGTCCTTTTTTCCCTTCACTTTCCCCGGACTCTTTACGCCGGTTACCAGCAACGAGCCAGAGACCGAATTAAAATACCAGCTCTCCCAACTACGGTTCAGAGATAGGACTGGAAAAGAAGAAAGGTAACAGGTGGTTTGTGGAGAGGTTTGTGGGATATGTTTGGACACGCATCGGGGCCGTGAGGGGTAACGGAGCGAAACTGGAGCGGGATGACGCCCCGCTCCACCCGAATCATCCTAGAAAAAAAAATCCCGCTCTGCGCTCCTTTCAAAATTCGCCGCTCCGCTCCGCCGCTCGCTCACGCTCCGCTCAGCTCACATGCTCTGGTATGAATATTGTTTTACTAATGATGAATTCATGATCAATAAAGCATTTTACTGATGCTTAACTAATGCTTAATAGTGTGTAGTTATTATAAAGTGTTACCGAAAAGTCTCTTGGCGCCATGGCCGAAACCGAAAAGAAAGCATGCTATTTTCCATTAATCGTGTCATTTTGGCGCAATTTATGCCATTCCTTTTGTGCGTGTACGTCAAACCGTATTGTGGGGCTTGAGGGACAAAGTTTTCTGTTTAGGGGGGAAAAAAGGCCCTCATTTCGGAAAAATAAAAATAAAAACGAGAACAATTCCTACAGATACATTAGGGCCCTAGCACTGTCAGTGCTCGGGCCCTAATAATAAGAAAAGGGAAACCTTTTCTGTATACTATTATATCGCCTTCATGTTCATGTTTTTTCTCGTTTTTCCGGCCGTGTTTTATTTTTTGGGGATTTTTCTTCCTCATCAGATCAGGTCATCCTGTTCACCCGCTGGTCCCAGTGGGACTTGTGCAACTTTAGCTTGTTAGCAAAATGCTAGCAACATTGCCCTTTGGGCCATTCTGGACGATTGAAATATGGACATGCCACTACTTGGTATCCCATAATAATAAAATATTTCCTTTCTTTATTCTTTCTGCTTGAAGGAGGAAAAGGAGGCCAAACCTGGAGACGTGATGTGTTTCTGTATTGTGTGTAAGCGGATCCGGTGTTGTTGTTGTTGTAGTGGAAACGACAATGAAGTCGTGACAGTCGGTGAGTTTCCTCGTTCCTCCAACGTGTCAGACTGAAACAAACCAAACAAGGTTTCAGGTTGTTCTCAGCTGCTCAACGGTGTGAATCAGCAACAGAGCAGACGTAGAACCATGTCAGCATCTTTAGCTGTCAGCATCATCTCAGTGAGCTGCAGCTGAAATACTGTGACGTCCTACATCAGTTTTTGCGAGGACATGTGTGTGCAGACCAAGACCTTCTGCACATACAGTAACAGCAAGCCCTGGTTCACACCAAACCTCAAAAAACTGGGCCGAGACAAGGAGGATGCCTACAGGAGCGGCGACCGTGCCCTGTTCAGGCAGGCCAAAAACACACTGACGAGAGAAATCAGGAAAGCGAAGCGATCTTACGGCGAACGGCTGCAGAATCGCCTCTCTGCCAACCCTGACCCCTCTTCTGTGTGGAGAGGCCTGCAGAACATCACTGGGTTCAAAAGACCAGCTTCATGCCCTGCAGGCAACCGCAAACTCGCCAACCAGCTCAACAGCTTTTACTGCCGGTTCAACGACTCATCATCATCACCACCACCACCACCACCATCATCATCATCATCATCATCATCATCACCACCCCCCCCCCCCCTCCCCCCACTGCCCACCTTTTCACACCTCACCTCAGCCAACCCCCCCCCACCTCTGTCTACCCCCTCCCCCCACCCGAGACTCTGCCTGCACTCAAGATCTGTGTGGAAGACGTGTGTCGGCTGTTCCAGCGGCAGAAGATCAGGAAGGCTCCTGGCCCGGACGGCGTGTCACCCTCCTGCCTGAGAGCCTGCGCCGAGCAGCTGGCCCCCACCTTCACAGGGATCTTCAACCGGTCCCTGGAGCTGTGTGAGGTCCCTGGAGCTGTGTGAGGTGCCCTCATGCCTCAAACGCTCCACCATCATCCCAGTTCCCAAGAAACCCACCATCACAGGTCTAAATGACTACAAACCCGTTGCCCTGACGTCTGTGGTCATGAAGACCTTTGAGCGGCTGGTGTTGAGCCACCTGAAGGACACCACAGGCTCCCTGCTCGACCCCCTGCAGTTTGCCTACCGGGCAAACAGGTCGGTGGATGACGCAGTCAACATTGGACTGCACCACATCCTGCGTCATCTCGACACCTCAGGGACTTACGCGAGGATCCTGTTTGTGGATTTCAGCTCGGCGTTCAACACGATCGCACCCGCAATCCTCCACCAGAAGCTCACCCAGCTCACCATGCCTGCCTCCACCTGTCAGTGGATCAGCCTCCACCTGTCAGTGGATCAGCAGCCTCCACCTGTCAGTGGATTACCAGCTTCCTGAGTGACAGGAGGCAGCAGGTGAGGCTGGGGAGCATCACATCCAGCACCCGGACCATCAGCAGGGGTGCGTCCTCTCACCACTGCTCTTCTCCCTCTACACGAACGACTGCACCCCAGGGGACTCGTCTGTGAAGCTCCTGAAGTACGCGGACGACACCACCGTCATCGGCCTGATCCGGGAAGGTGACGAGTCCGCGTACAGACGGGAGGTGGATCAGCTGGTCCACTGGTGCGGTCGGAACCACCTGGAGCTGAACCCGCTCAAGACTGTGGAGATGACAGTGGACTTCAGGAAACTTCCAGGACCAGGACCAGGACCAGGACCAGGACCAGGACCAGGACCAGGACCAGACCCCTCACACCCAGGACACAGTCTGTTCCAACTCCTCCCCTCTGGACGGCGCTACAGAGCTCTGTGCGCCAGAACTTTGAGACACAGAGACAGTTTCTTCCCCCAAGCGGTTGCTCTGATGAACTCCCACAAATAACAGTCTCAGAGTAACCAATCACGTGCAGGGCCGTGCCGCCCATAGGGCAGGTTAGGCAAATGCTAGGGGCGCCAGCATGCCAGGGGGCGCCATGCAAACAGCAATTTTTTTTATTTTATTTATTTATTTATTTTTTTAATAAACTTTTGAAAAATTAGAAATGAATACAACAACAGTACATATATAGCCAAAAGTCTTTAAATAATAATGAAATCGTTTTTGTAATTTTAATTTCTGCCTGGCTGCATCCTTCTGCCTCTCTGGCAGCCACAATTAATTTTGCTGCGGTCCCTCACCTCAACACACTCGCGTGCGGCGCCCCCTCCCCCACCCACTACGCTCTGCGTTGCTCTAACGCAGAACCATAAATCAGTAGGAAATATGTTTTGATGTGGATGGAAATATGTTTTGTTGTGGTTTTCTGCCCACCCCTGGATGAAACCATCATTGGTAAGCTGTCATAAAATTAATTATTTCTGATAACATTGTCATGACGCTGATTGTGTTAAATACATGTCGTTGCACATTGTAAACTGTAGTGTAGGTTGAACACACGTGTCTGAATTGATCTACTCAGCCAATCCGACATCTATGGCTAAGATGAAAACTTAGCCTTAAAAATAAAAATATCCCCACGATAAGTCATAATTATGAGATAGAAAGTCATAATTATGAGATAGAAAGTCATAATTATGAGATAAAAAGTTGAAATGATGACTTTTTATATAATTATGTCATAATTATGACTTACTGTGGGGATATTTTTATTTTTAAGGCTAAGATTTCATCTTATTTTTTTCTTTTACTGGCGGAAATGAGCTTCCATAGACATCACTGGATGTCATTTGATTTTTGTCTCCAGTTTAATACTTATATTTTAAAGTCTGCATCAGGGTTATAGTTAGGTTTGACATAATGACTGGTAAATCCATGGTGCTGAAACAGTGGCGTAGCCACGGGTGTGCCAGGGTGTGCCAGTGCCACCCAAAGAGACAGCTGGCACACCCAAAAATTTGATGCATTTTTTTTTTTTGTATAGTTTTCTAAGTATTCTAAATCTAGGCTAATCTAGGCTATTAGTATGTAATCATGATGTTCAAAATAATTCAAAATAAAAATTATTATTATTTTTGCATGTAAACCCCCGTCAGGCGATGTGTCGCGGCAGCTGGACTGTTAAACCTAAATTATGGTTCCGCGTTAAATCCACGGCGTAACCTACGGCGTTGGGTACGCGGCGACGCACAGGTACGTTGTGCGTCGCCGCGTACCCTACGCCGTAGGCTCTGCGTCGGTCTAACGCGGAACCATAAACCAGCCTTCAGACAACTCATCAAACTAAAGGTGGATGGCGGACATGAGTTCCCGTCCATTATTGAAGTCTTAAACTCCTGCGACAAAGATGTTTTATCCAAGATTAAATGTTTGCATCGTGATAGCATTGCCTGTTACAAGTTGCTCCGTGGAGCCTTTTTTTAGTCGTCAACAGGACCAGATCCGTCAGAGCGACGACGCTCACAGAGAGACTGAGGAGCCTCTCGTTGCTCATGTTTGAAAAAGATTTGAAGTGTGCATTTTCTGTATTTAACAGCGTTTGTGTGTAATGTATATGATTAATAACAGCAGCACGTCATTATAGGCGCCCCTCTGCTCCTTCACCCGCCCCCCCTCTCTCCTCCCCGACACACACACTGTATGAGCTGCAGCTCCAATGCGCGCCCCCGCGAGCACGCGCTGTAGCGCGAGTGTTTTGGATTGACGGTAACTTTATGGAGAGGTAGAAAAAAAGAAGAGAGGAAGAGAGAGAAAGAATCAGGACAGGCAGGGGAAGCCAACAGGTTGGTCTAATATTAGGTGGAAGTGTAGGAAGAGCCACTTGGTAGGCTACTAAGTGATTAATATCTAAATATGATTTATATGGAAAGATTGCATAAGCAAGATTTGCAATTTATTCAAAGCTATTAAAAATGCTTGTTCCACAAAAACCTAGATGCCCAGTATGGTTTGAATTTCTGCTGACCAACCTGTCCTTTTGGGAAAATTATATTATTTTATTTTATTATTTTATAATAAAACCATCGGGCCAACCTTAAGCCAAATAGTTGTGTTCTGCCTCTGGTTAAATAGCTTTGTTGATCATGCGTAATGTGGATACGTTATGGCTCTGAGTGCATGAGTGTTATATTTCACTATGTTTGCTTCATTGGGCAGCAATGTGTGTGTGTGGTTATGTTTTTGTGATGTTTTTTTTTTTAGGACATGCATAAAGTGTGGTTATTATATTACTTATTATAATATTATATATATTATTATACTTATTATATATTGATAGCACACAACATGTGGATATGTTTTGCACTGTTAATAATGTTGGATATACATGCTTTTGAATGTTTGTGGAGGTGTAACGTCTAGTTTTGTTGAAAAAAAATTTGGCACACCCCGTTTTTGCTGGTGCACACCCAAAGTCTCTTTTCTGGCTACGCCACTGTGCTGAAACCTGATTTGAAAGGTTCTGACCCTGTCTCCTGCTGCTGTGGTTGTGTGTCAGAGAGCTGATCTGTGGCATTTTTTTAGCGATTATGTTTTAACGGAGATGTTTAGGCCCATCTAGAATGCTTCACCCCCCTTAGGCTGGGACCCGTGCTCCGCCCCTGACCTTGACAATCATGTGCATTTAAGTAATCTTCACGTTTTATTGTTAAACTTACTTCTGATTGTCTGCTGAAAATCTAGATAATTGTTGGGAAAACGGGAGCGATGCTAACACGTTAGCCGGTCAATGGCTATAATGCTGTTGTTATTGTTGTTAAAATTGTTATTGTAAGATGTTGTGGGCTAAATTGAGGTTTTTACAGGGTATTTTGTATATAGTTATTATTGGTGGTAGTTGTTATTATTTGTGTGCAATACCTTTTACTTGACCTATTTTACCATTTGAAATTTTGTTTATGTTTGCACTTGTTTCTTTATTTAATTGCTGCACTGAGTTGTTGTATTACTTATTTATTACATATTATATATTTAATTATTTAATACATCCTAAAGAAATTGCCATTCCGTTTGTGTGTGTGTGTGTGTGTGTGTGTGTGTGTGTGTGTGTGTGTGTGTGGTGGTAGTGGACGGGACGGGACAGCACGAGAACGGGGTGGGGGGGCGCCAGCAAATATTTTGCCTAGGGCGCCAAATGGGTCAGGAACGGCCCTGATCACGTGCAATAAAAATCATCTAGCACCTTCCTTGATAACCATGTCTGCCTCACTCAGCTGCCCCTCACTGTGTATTTATTTGTATAATTTGTATAATCTTTTGTATTTTTTTTGTATAATTGCCCTGTAAAATTGTAAATAGGTTATGTTTATTTTTATTCAGAACTGTCCCTTTTTCTTTTCTTTTTCTTTTCTTTTTTCTCTCTCTACCTCAAACCGCTGCCCCTTAAATGTTTATACTGTTTATTCTGTATCATAGAAATACCACATTTGTTTTATTGTTTATTTTATTTTATCACCAAAGAGCGAAACTACCGGAGTCAAATTCCTTGTTGGACAATGTTCGAACCTGGAAACCAATAAAGATGATTCTGACTTTTCTTCATGGTTGGTCCTTTTAGGGGACAGATCAGGCTACGGCGGTCCTGGAAACAACGGTCAACTCGTAACAGTCGGTGAGTTTCCTCGTTCCTCCAACGTGTCAGACTGAAACAAACCAAACAGCATTTCAGGTTTTTCTCAGCTGCTCAACGGTGTGAATCAGCAACAGAGCAGACGTAGAACCATGTCAGCATCTTTAGGTGTCAGCATCATCTCAGTGAGCTGCAGCTGAAACTCTTTTCTTCATGGTTCATCCTTTTAGGGGAAGGACCAGGCGCCATCAGTGTCATCAGCTCCGTCACCGCCGTCGGCTTCTCCAGCGATGGTGTTGAGGCTGAGATCGTTTACGTCGAAGCACTTGGTGAGTTTCCTCGTTCCTCCAACGTGTCAGACTGAAACAAAACCAAACAAGGTTTCAGGTTGTTTTCAGCTGCTCACGGTGTGAATCAACAACAGAGCAGACGTAGAACCATGTCAGCATCTTTAGGTGTCAGCATCATCTCAGTGAGCTGCAGCTGAAACTCTTTTCTTTATGGTTGGTCCTTTTAGTGTTGGGTTAAGGCTCCAGTGGTGGCGCTGCTGCTGTTGGCGTCAACTTTAACTAGGAAGATCGTGCATGGCAATAACGGCTGGTAAGTCAAAAATCTCCTGGATAATAAATACAGACCTGTTCCAGCTAATGAGGACCCAGAGATTTAGATTAGCAGACGTGGTTACAGGGCGACTCACATGAAAAGAAGATGTGTTGTTATAAATGTTCAGAGTTGTGGATTGTTTCAGAGTTCTGAAGGACAAGAATCATCTTTTCTTTGTGTAAATCATGTTCTTGTTCTCCCTGCAGGAGTTTGCTGCTGGAGGAACCGTCTTGTTGGGGTTCGGTGTCCTGGGATCTCTGGCACAAACTGCTATGGTCGTTGTGAAAAACTATCTGGCATACAATCCTACTACTGCTGTAATTTAGCAGACGCTTTATCCAAATCAACATCTGAGCCACTAGACTACCACTCCCCCGTCCATCAGTCTTATTTCATAAAGTTTGGTCAAATCCACATGATCTAACTTCAGAAATGAAGGTTCCAGTTCAGACTTATTGGAAACAACTTAATCAATAATGTTTTCTTCTTCAACTGAGGAAGAGCATGATGTTTATGTCAAAGAAATTAAATATTTCTTCTGATGTAAACACAAATATGATTGAGGCTGATCAGATGAATCAATAATAAAATTCATGCAATAAAAATTATCCTTTGTTTCTTTGTTTTGTTTCATGAAAGTTGTGCCGCCCTCGATATATGTTCAGAATATAACTTGGCAGTAAGATAAACACCTTCCGTTCATCAAAACTCTGAAGACAGTGATGAGTTTGTCCACAGGTTTATTGACTTTAAAAGGGTAAAACTGAAACAGAAAGAAATATATTTTAAAAATATACTTCTTGTACAGTACATATTTTTAAATGCTTTTTAATATACTGTAAACATGCTTTTGTCAGAAATCAAATTACTTCCTTTTTAACTCGCTCATGAATTATCTATTTATTGCTTATTTATACATTTTAATCTATCAATAAAGAAAACCTCTTGAGTTTAAATGTGTGGTCACTCATACCATTTCACACTGTACCTGAATTCAATGATTAACTAACCATATTACGTACAAAATATGCATGGAGATTATAACATCCTTAAATTTCCCAAAACAACTTTTAACCAACGAATATCGAACTACAATTGAACATAAAGACATAAGATAACATTACATACCGACGATGCTTCGTATGGCATGAGATGTAAGCAGATGTCTGCAGATAGAAACATGCAGCCGGAGTAACTTTTTGCTGCCATGTGCTTTCACTTCCTGGTTGATGTGTGACATCACTACCTACGCCCCGTCTCCTGTCTCTTAAAGGGGCCATAACTTAACTGATAAAACAATGAATTTGCTCACAAAAAACTAACAGAAATATGATAACAGAACACTCCCCGTCTGGCGGGATTAAACCGCCACTACCAAACAGTCCATAGAAGTTATTAAGGCTTCATCTCAGGAGCTAGGAGCAAGACTGTCTCAGTAACAGGCCGCAAAAATAGTTTAGTCCCCTCTTTCCTGGAAACCTTGATCTCCACCTTGCGTACTCTGCAGTCTTTGCTGGGGAAGACTTGAGTAATCAGTCCCAAAGGCCATTCATTTCTTTTTAGTTGGTTGTCTTTGAGAAGCACGATGCTTCCAGGCTGAAGGTCGGGCTGAGGAACCTGCCACTTCCTACGTGGTTGAAGTGTAGAAAGATATTGTTTTTTCCACCTGTCCCAGAAGGTTTGAGCTAGATGCTGGACTTGGCGCCACTGTTGTTTGTGGAGGTCTTTGACCCAGTCACCAACTGGGGCAGAGGACAGACTCACTTTCTGAGTGAGTAGGGTTGCTGGTGTCAATATGAATGAGTCGTCTGGATCAGTTGACACTGGTACGAGAGGTCTGGCATTGATGATAGCGACCACCTCTGCCATCAGTGTGGAGAGTGCTTCATGAGTTAGCTTTGATATCCCAAGCTGCAGGAACATTGAGTCCAAGATTTTCCTTGCAACTCCAATCATCCTTTCCCATGAACCACCCATGTGAGAGGCATGGGGAGCATTGAATATCCACTTGCAGCCTTGGTCCAACAAAAACTTCTCGACAGAGATGTTGTCAATATTGGAAGGAATCTTGAGCTCCTTGCATGCACTGACGAAGTTGGTTCCTCGATCAGAGCGTATGAGTTTCACTGGGCCCCTGATGGCAAGAAAACGCCTGAGGGCGTTAATGAAGCTCGACGTATCTAGAGACTCGATGAGTTCTATGTGGACAGCTCTTACGCTCATACAGGTGAATAACACTGCCCATCGTTTGCTCTGAGCAAAACCTCCCCTAGTCCGGCGTGAGGACACAGTCCATGGGCCAAAAACATCCAGGCCAACGTTGGTGAATGGAGGTTCGGTTGAAAGGCGGTCTGCTGGAAGATCAGCCATCTTTTGTGTCTGAGGTGTGCCTCGAAGTTTGCGGCATGTGACGCAGCTGTAAATAACACTGCTCACTCGCCTTTTGCCACCGACAATCCAGAAGCCAGCAGCTCGCAAGGCACCTTCGGTGAATAGTCGTCCCTGATGTTGCGTTTTCTGGTGGTAATACCTGACCAGAAGGGTTGCTATATGGTGCTTGCCAGGGATGATGATGGGGGTTTTCTCCTCTGACTGGAGTTCTGCTTCTCTGATGCGACCCCCGACTCTTAAGAGGCCATCAGCATCCATGAAGGGATCTAGGGCTTTGAGAGGACTGTCCTTGAGGAGATTTTCTCCTTTTCTTAAACAGGCATACTCTTCAGCGTATGTCTCCTCTTGCACAGCACGGATGATGGTTTCTTTGGCCCTTAAGAGTTCCTCGACTGAAATTGCTGTGTGGCAGTGATGCCAGCCTTTACAGCCACTGACTTCATTTGCAGGATTCTTCTGGAAGAGACGAGCAATATGAGTGAGGCGAGCAATGGCATGCGTCAATGACTTCCAGCTAGAAAACTTGGAGAAGCGCTGAGACCCTAGTTGTTTGCTCGACATGGTCGTTTTCATTGTGGAGACCTGAGGGCGGATCTCTGCATCCAAAGAGGGGTTCACCAGCTCGAAGCTGCATTCCTCATGATGGGTTTGCTGAGGGTGTTTCAGAAATGCTGGTCCGCAAAGCCAGCTAGTGCCTGAGAGATGAGCAGCAGTGACAGACCTTGTGGCAATGTCTGCAGGATTTACCTCTGTCGGCACATAGTGCCATTGTTCGGGATGAGAGAAGCTCCTTATCCGTAGGACTCGATTACTGACATAAACGTAGAAACGTCTAACCTCATTGCTGATGTAGCCTAATACTACTTTGCTGTCACTGTAAAAGACAGTGTCATCCAACCTCATGTCGATTTCAGAAGAAATGAGTTCAGCAAGCTCCACTGCCAACACCGCAGCACAAAGCTCAAGTCTTGGGACTGTATGCTCAGGGAGGGGAGTGAGCTTAGCCTTGCCCATGACAAACCCTACATGGATGGCTCCGCTGCTGTCTGTCAGTTTGAGGTAGGCAACGGCCGCAATTGCCTTTGTAGATGCGTCGCAAAAGACAATTAGCTCTCTACGTGACACCTCTGTAGGAGAGATGTCTGTGTAGGGTCTTGGAATCCGGAGACTCGCTAGTTCTTTCAATGAGGATCGCCATTTGATCCACATTTCTTCCTTCTCTTGAGGGAGGGGTGAATCCCAATCACCATTGTCCTGTGTAAGCTCTCGCAGGATTGCTTTTCCTTGTATGGTCACTGGGGAGACGAATCCGAGGGGATCATAGATGCTGTTCACAGTCGATAGGATGCCTCGACGAGTGAAAGGCTTGTTCTCATCAGAAATTTTAAAGGTAAAAGCATCTGACATAAGGTCCCAGTTGAGACCCAGACTACGCTGCATGGGAAGTGCGTCAGAGCCGAAGTCCAGGTCTTTGAATTCATTAGCATGGTCCTGGGATGGGAAGGCTTCCATGACTTCCCTTTTGTTTGAGGCAATTTTGTGTAGACGCAAGTTGGAGTCTGACAGCACGTCTTGCGTCCTCTTGAGCAGGTCCACCGCGGCTTCAACTGTAGGGAGAGACTTCAAGCCGTCGTCCACGTAGAAGTCGCGGTTTACAAACTGTTTGACATCGGGCTCTGCATCACGTACAGACTGCCTTAGACAGTATATGGCTACTGCCGGGGAGGGACAATTCCCAAAAACATGAACCCTCATGCGGTATTCCACAATGTCTTTAAATGGGTTGTTGTCCCTAAACCACAAAAACCTCAGGAAATTGCGGTCTTCTTCTCTCACGAGGAAGCAGTGGTACATCTGCTGGATGTCTGCTGTTATAGCCACAGCTTGCTTGCGGAATCTGATCAAAACCCCAAGGAGGGTATTGTTAAGGTCGGGTCCGGTTAACAGAACGTTGTTAAGTGACACTCCGTTGTGCTGGGCGCTGGAGTCGAACATTACACGGATGTTCCCTGGTTTTCTTGGATGATATACGCCGAAGGATGGCAAATACCATTGTTCTTCGTCTCTCTTAAGTGGAGGTGCCACTTCAGCATGATTGTTCTGGAACACCTTCTCCATGAAAGCGAAAAAGTGCTCCTTCATCACTGGCTTCCTCTCTAGACTGCGTCTCAGAGATGACAGTCGATTCAAGGCCTGGACTTTGTTGTCTGGGAGACGAGGCCTTGGAGTTTTGAACGGCAATGGAGCTATCCAGCTGTTGCTCTCGTCCTTCTTTAAACTTTGTTCCATTATTTGCAGGAATGAGATATCGTCGATGGATGGAGCCACTTTGTTGTCATCCTTGGTCTGCTGAAACACTGTGCAGCCTACGTCCTCGACCTTTTCACAACGATTTTGCTTCTCTGTAGAGTATGCTCTCGGATGGTCAGGACATTGGAAATTGTTGTAATTCTCCTTCACACGGAAGACGTTTGGGCATGGCTCAAAGATGGAGGGGCGCTTTTGTTCTGTAGCGCTAGTATAGAATGTATTCACTGTGATGGGCTTGTGAACACCTCCCAAGCACACATTTCCAACTATCACCCATCCTAGATCAAGTTTCTGGGCATAGGGAGCATCACGTGGGCCATTGACCTGTTTGCGCACTTTGTGGATGGAAATGATGTCTCGTCCGATGAGAAGCATGATGGGAGCACTCGTATCGAGCTCTGGGATAAGGTGAGCCACTGGTTGGAGGTGACGATGGTTGGATGCGGCACTGGGTGTAGGAATTTCCATTCTGTTGTTGGGGATGTCGTTGCATTCCAAGATACTTGGTAAGGGGAGACTAACTTTTCCATCCACCGATTCAATTTGGAATCCTGAAGCTCTTCTCCCTGTACTCTCCATCAATCCAGAGCAGGTCCGGAGAGAATATGAAGAGGTGGGACCCTGAACATTGAAGGCATCGAAGAACTTGGAACGAGCTAGAGATTTATTACTATGCTCGTCGATGATTGCATAGACCTTCATAGCTCTATGGCGCTGGCCTACAGGGTGGATGTTAACGAGGCAAATCTTGGAGCACGATTTGTTACTCTGATCACCACCGCAGACCTTGGTGCAGCTAGTAGAGACTTCTGAAGATGGATTAGAGTCTTGCTCCCCGCCGTTATCCGTAGAGGGGAACGGCTCTCGGGTCCATGGTGCTGGTCCAGGATGGAGGGCAGAGATATGTCTCTCACTCTTACACTCGAAGCATGTTGTCGTGTCTTTGCAGTCCTTAGCCATGTGTCCTGTGGATGTGCAACATTTAAAACAAATCCCATTTTCCTTCAGGAATGCTTTACGTTCCTCTAAAGGCTTTTCGCGGAAAGCCCGGCACTTCCTGAGTGGATGAGGCTTTTTATGGATTGGGCACTGTCTCTCGGAATCGTTAGCTCTAAAATCACGTCCGTCAGAGGCAAGAAGAGCTGGAGGTAGCACATCTGTCTTGTGCACCGAGATTTCCCTTTGTCTACTTGGTTTCCATGTAGTCTTGTCTCCTTTTGAAGGGGCATCCGCTTGGCCAGTGAACTTGAAGCTTGGATCGTTTCGTGTTATAGCTTGTTGCTTGATGAAGTTGACGAAAAATCTAAAGGGAGGGAATGAGACTTGGTACTGCAGTTTGTAGTTAGATCCTAGACAAAGCCACTTCTCTTGTAGGTTGAAAGGCAACTTTTGGACTAAAGGGTTTATTCCCCGTGCCGTGTCTAGGTATTGAAGGGCTGGGAGATCTCCATCTTCCTTTGCAGCTTCCAGTTCCATAAGGAGATCGCTTAACTCGTGAAGTTTCAAATAATCCCTGTTGGAGATTTTTGGAAAGCTATTGATACGTTGGAAAAGAGCATCTTCAATCACTTCAGGAGCCCCATAAAATGTATCCAGTCTATCCCATATCATTCGGAGTCCTCTATCTGGGAAATTGACGTGGACGGCTCTGATCCTTTTAGCGTGCTCAGCTGAATCTTTCCCCAGCCACTTGACCAGCAAGTCCATTTCCTCACTGCACGTCAAATCTAGACCTTTGACCGTATTGCTGAAGGACCGTTTCCACGCTTTGTAGCTGTATGGTTGGTCGTTGAATTGGATCAAGCCTGTCGTGACTAGCTCCCGTCGAGCCAAATATCTGACGAAGTCAGTCATGTTTGCTTGGTCTTGTTGGGCATGTTGAGGTGTGTAGCTGGGCATGGAGGAAAGAGGAGGACCGTAGTTTGCTCCCTGTGTGTGACCATCATTTTGCGTACTACTTGAATGGTGACGATTATCTGGAGTCAACTGCAGCTGCTGAGCTATTACTGTTTGGTTTGGTGTTGCAGAGGAAAGGGCAGCGTCGGCTTGACTACGCTCTGTTTTGAAGTGTGAGGTACGTATAGGGTGCGCTGATGCTGGCTCTGCGTGTAGCTGTCTATTCTCATCTTGAGATAGCTGATGCAGTGCTGGCGCGAACTGTACTTTGTTTTCCTCTTCGGCATGTTTAGCGACATATTCTTTGGTACGCTCCATAGGGTCAAGAGGGGTAGCAGATATGCAGTCTGAGTAAACCTTGGAGCTACTTCCATCACTATCGTCAACAGCTGCCTCTAAGACTTCTGCTTCGGCCACAGCTGCGGCTGTTTCTTGCTCTAACGATAACATGTCCATAGTTGCTTCTAGTTGTGCTTTTTCTACTTTTAAGGCCATTTCTTTCTTTGCATAAGGTAGCCTTGCCTTGGCTGCCTCTGCTTTCGCACGAGCCATGGTGGCAGCAGCCCCTGTGGAAGAAGCCTTCGACCTTTTTGAAGAACGTGAGGCGTGGGATCTGGTCCGTAATGAGCCTTCTTTAGATTCCATTTTCTGTTTCCAGCATAAACTGCGTTATCTTCTGCGCTGAAGCCGTCGTTTTACTGTGCCGCCCTCGATATATGTTCAGAATATAACTTGGCAGTAAGATAAACACCTTCCGTTCATCAAAACTCTGAAGACAGTGATGAGTTTGTCCACAGGTTTATTGACTTTAAAAGGGTAAAACTGAAACAGAAAGAAATATATTTTAAAAATATACTTCTTGTACAGTACATATTTTTAAATGCTTTTTAATATACTGTAAACATGCTTTTGTCAAATCAAATTACTTCCTTTTTAACTCGCTCATGAATTATCTATTTATTGCTTATTTATACATTTTAATCTATCAATAAAGAAAACCTCTTGAGTTTAAATGTGTGGTCACTCATACCATTTCACACTGTACCTGAATTCAATGATTAACTAACCATATTACGTACAAAATATGCATGGAGATTATAACATCCTTAAATTTCCCAAAACAACTTTTAACCAACGAATATCGAACTACAATTGAACATAAAGACATAAGATAACATTACATACCGACGATGCTTCGTATGGCATGAGATGTAAGCAGATGTCTGCAGATAGAAACATGCAGCCGGAGTAACTTTTTGCTGCCATGTGCTTTCACTTCCTGGTTGATGTGTGACATCACTACCTACGCCCCGTCTCCTGTCTCTTAAAGGGGCCATAACTTAACTGATAAAACAATGAATTTGCTCACAAAAAACTAACAGAAATATGATAACAGAACAAAAGTACTTCAATGTGTTTTAATCTGCTCCAAATATTGTTCTATAAAGAATAAAGGATTTCTGTGTGAGTAAAACAAACTAGTATCATCAGCAAATAACATTTTAAATAGCTGATCTGATACATTGGGCAAATCATTAATTTATATAAGAAATATCAATGGTAAATTGATCTTAATGTTAAAAATAGATGGGAGAATGAACTTCTTTGTAACATTTCTTCTGTTGATTGGGAACAAATGTGTAAAAACATATAAGAAACAACTAATTCAATTATTGGAAGGAGTTTGTGTGGAAGATTTTAATTAGATATTTTAGGACACCCCAAATTCAAAGTAAGTACAAATGTGATCTAACTTCAAATTGTTGGAGAAAATGTAGGGAGCAGATAAAACACCTGGACCTAGATTAATACAACTGGACCTAGATTAATACAACTGGACCTAAAGTACTACAACTGGACCTAGATTAATACAACTGGACCTAAAGTACTACAACTGGACCTAGATTAATACAACTGGACCTAAAGTACTACAGACAGCGACACACCAGTCATGTATTCCAACCCAGTCTCAAATAAAAACGTACCATGCCTATGTTGGTCCAAAGTGGAAAAACGTAGAGGGGTTACAATATTAGCCCTTGAAATGTATAACTGTTACATTTTTCTAGCCCTTGAAATGTATAACTGTTACATTTTTCTGCCTATTCGTTTTGCGTCCAAGTCACGTGACTTTTAAGATTCTGGCCGTGACACCAACAAACACGGTGGACATTTTTCATTTTTGAGTGAAAAAAATCTATATTTTGAGTTAGTTTCTGCATAGAAATGCGTTTTGATTACATTTCTAGCAATATATAAATGTACATAATCTCTTGCTTGCTCGTGGTTGCAACGTTTTTTTCAGATCTCGTCAGAATAATGTAAACGGATGGAACGTTTTAATAACGTGAAATCGTTACATTTTTGGTTGCTGGACAGTGCTGTGAAAAAAATCAATATTTTGAGTTAGTTTCTGCATAAAAATGTGTTTTGATTACATTTCTAGCAATACATATATATACAGGGTGCGATTTGTGAAAAAACCAGAGGGGGGGGTAATTTTGGGAAAGATTTTTTTTCAGAAAAATTACCACACAACAGTGGTCCAACAGTATAGGCTATATGTAAACTTGTTTCTCAAAATGTATCCCCCCCACCCAAAGTATTTAATTATTAACAAGTAATAACAACCAAAATACACAGAGTCCGTGTTCATTCTGCTTGTGCTTTGATTTTGATACCGGGAGCGAGTCGCGCAGAAAGCATTTTTATTTTGAAAACCATCCGGATTTTCTTGCATTCCAAAAGTCCGACTTCCAACATTCTCACTCCCAGCTCGTCAAAAACCGACGCTTGGTCAGGGCCCTTGTGCGTCAGTTTCTGACAGTTTCTGACGCAAAAGGTCGCCCTCAGCGTCAAGCACTGACACAGCGGGCTCTCAAAAGATTCTAATGTAACCCGGCAGCGTCGCTGAGAGCATCAGTCCCATTGGATAAGTGAGGACCGGCCGCGTCATTTCAAGCCGCTGAGAGCATCAGTCCCATTGGATAACGGAGGATCGGACACACGGAAGTATTCTAATTACTGTCCGTTTTGACGTTAACAGCGATTTTCACAATGATATCTGCAACATTTCTTAAGGCAGAAACACCACTGTATCCTTGTTAATTACACAACATTAGTGGGTTGATTTCCTGCACATCAATTTTCATGTTTTTCCCTTCGATTCTGAGAAAGAAAGAGTTGTTTTATCACTGTAGGTGATACACTACCCATAATCCTCAGCTACCGTTGCTATAGAGACGACGCCAGTCCGCTTTGCTTGACAAAATCGTTTTAACTATTTATTCCAAAATTAAACAGAATGTGAATGTGAGCAAGCGTTAATTAAAAGTGATTGATAATTAAATCGGTGTCTAAAGACATCAACCTTTAGTTTCAGCTAAGCCGCTGAGAGGATCATGCTAGCCAATCAGAATCCTGGAAAAAACATCATCAAATGACACGTGTAACTTCCAGTTAAGACTGATTTATGGTTCCACGTTACACCAACGCAGAGCCGACGGCGTATGGTACGCGGCGACGCACACCGTACGGCGCGCATCGCTGCGTACCCTACGCCGCAGGAGCTGCGTCTATTTAACGCGGGACCATAAATCAGGCTTTACTTCCAAGACGGAACGAGAGTCTTTCGTTTGGAGTGACAGAGAAGTGGAGTTACTTTTAAGTGTGACTTTAGAATATAAAACAGGTAAAATACAAGAAAATATTGACATGCACCTGGCAGGCAGAAGCAGCAACAGGATGATCGGGGGGGGGGGGGGGGTCAGCAGCTTTTCGTGTCTATTTTTGAACAGTTCACTAACGCTTTGAGCTAGGGAGCTGAAATTCTAGACTCTGTATCAGGAGGGGACTTTCATCCACTGTGCGGAGTTTCAGATCTGTGTGACCTTCGGAAGTGTCAAAGGTCACCGCGTCTATTGCTTTTCAGCCTGCGAAGACTATTTTGTGTCTTTTTTTGCAAAGTTCACTAACGCTTTGAGCTAGGAGGCTGAAATTCTAGACTCTGTATCAGGAGGTGACTTTCATCGACTTTGCGGGTTTTCAGATCTGTGTGACCTTCGGAAGTGTCAAAGGTCACCGCGTCTGTTGCTTTTCAGCCTGTGAAGGCTTTTTTGTGTCTTTGTTTGCATAGTTCCCTAACGCTTTGAGCTAAGAGGCTGAAATTCTAGACTCTGTATCAGGAGGTGACTCTCATCCACTGTGCCGAGGTCCAGACCCAGGCGACCTTCGGAAGTGCCCAAGGTCACCGTGTGTGGTGCCTTTTTCGGGCCTTTTTTGTGTGTTTTTTGAATAATTCACTAACGCTTTGAGCTGGGAGGCTGATTTTTGACTATGTTGCAATGCAGAAGGCCCTTTGCTAGGATAATTTGGTCCCGTGGCTGTACGACTTCCACAGAGCTAGTTGGCATTGCAGAGGGTTCACAGAGTTGAAACTTGGCAAGCCCAATTTAGGCCCCATATGGAGGCCACAGGTCAAGTTTTACTTGGTTTGGTCAAATATTGTGGCAACGGTGTCAGTTCGAATGTTGGAAAAGGTGAAGTTTCAAAGCCTGCCCGTCAAAAAATACAGGTCTGATCTGCACCAAACTAACGTCTGTCTGATCAGGGGATGCCCCCAAACAACATATAAAAAATTCAGATTTCTATGACTTCTGCAACAGTGTTTCCTCCAAAACGTTCTGGCTGGATAGGAGAGTGTAGAAACCTTTAGCTCTGAGAGCCTCCTGACTAATGGAACAGGGCCTATTTTGTCTTTTTTTGAATAATTCACTAACACTTTGAGCTAGGAGGCTGAAATTCTATATTCAGTATCAGGAGGTGACTTTCATCCACTGTGCGGAGTTTCAGATCTGTGTGACCTTCGGAAGTGTCAAAGGTCACCGCGTCTGTTGCTTTTCAGCCTGCAAAGACTATTTTGTGTCTTTTTTTGCAAAGTTCACTAACGCTTTGAGCTAGGAGGCTGAAATTCTAGACTCTGTATCAGGAGGTGACTTTCATCGACTGTGCGGATTTTCAGATCTGTGTGACCTTCGGAAGTGTCAAAGGTCACCACGTCTGTTGCTTTTCAGCCTGTGAAGGCTTTTTTGTGTCTTTTTTTGCATAGTTCACTAACGCTTTGAGCTAAGAGGCTGAAATTCTAGACTCTGTATCAGGAGGTGACTCTCATCCACTGTGCCGAGGTCCAGACCCATGCGACCTTCGGAAGTGCCAAAGGTCACCGTGTGTGGTGCCTTTTTCGGGCCTTTTTTGTGTGTTTTTTGAATAATTCACTAACGCTTTGAGCTGGGAGGCTGATTTTTGACTATGTTGCAATGCAGAAGGCCTTTTGCTAGGATAATTTGGTCCCGTGGCTGTACAACTTCCACAGAGCTAGTTGGCATTGCAGAGGGTTCACAGAGTTGAAACTTGGCAAGCATAATTTAGGCCCCATATGGAGGCCACAGGTCAAGTTTTACTTGGTTTGGTCAAATATTGTGGCAACGGTGTCAGTTCGAATGTTGGAAAAGGTGATGTTTCAAAGCCCCGCCCATAGAAAAGTACAGGTCCGCTCTGCAACAAACTAATGTCTGTCTGATCAGGGGATGCCACCAAACAAAATATAAAAAATTCAGATTTCTATGACTTCTGCAACAGTGTTTCCTCCAAAACGTTCTGGCTGGTTAGGAGGGTGTAGAAACCTCTAGCTCTGAGAGCCTCCTGACTAATGGAACAGGGCCTATTTTGTGTCTTTATTTGCATAGTTCACTAACGCTTTGAGCTAGGAGGCTGAAATTCTATATTCAGTATCAGGAGGTGACTTTCATCCACTGTGCGGATTTTCAGATCTGTGTGACCTTTGGAAGTGTCAAAGGTCACCGCGTCTGTTGCTTTTCGGCCTGCTAAGACAATTTCGTGTCTTTTTTTGCATAGTTCACTAACGCTTTGAGCTAAGAGGCTGAAATTCTAGACTTTGTATCAGGAGGTGACTTTCATCCACTGTGCCGAGGTCCAGACCCATGCGACCTTCGGAAGTGCCAAAGGTCACCGTGTGTGGTGCCTTTTTCAGGCCTTTTTTGTGTGTTTTTGAATAATTCACTAACACTTTGAGCTGGGAGGCTGATTTTTGACTATGTTGCAAGGCAGAAGGCCCTTTGCTAGGATCTTTTGGTCCCGTGGCTGTACGACTTCCACAGAGCTAGTTGGCATTGCAGAGGGTTCACAGAGTTGAGACTTGGCAAGCCCAATCTAAGCCCCATATGGAGGCCACAGGTCAAGTTTTACTTGGTTTGGTCAAATATTGTGGCAACGGTGTCCGTTCGAATGTTGCAAAAGTTGACGTTTCAAAGCCCCGCCCAACGAAAATACAGGTCTGGGGCCTCATCTATAAAGCTTGCTTGCGCAGAAAAAGCGCCTGAAAGTTGCGGAAGCCGCCTTCTACGCAAATCCTCGGATCTAAAAAGAAAAAACTAACCGAAAAATCTGCGTATCTTTACGGCAACCCGGACCCTCCCGTAAGAATTTACTTAAGACACGGGGAACTGGCGACGCAGGCTGTGAGGTGGTGAAATGAAGCCAGATTCATGTCATACTCTTAATAATGTCATCACATATCACAACATATGTCAGACTTATAATAAAATAGTGCTGATAACGGAGCAGGCGGCGGGGGGGGGGCTGCCGCTCCGAGCCCACTACTCAACGCCGAAGAGGAAAAAAGAAAGTGTTCTGGTTAAAATAAGGAAAGTTGGACTATGTAACAATTGCGTTCATAAGGATAAAGTTTTTAAAAAAATAAAAATTAAAGAAATAGTCCCTTCTCCCCGTGTGTGTCTGCCTGTCATGCACGGGTACGTGCGCTCATGTTGTTACAGCCGGAATTATGGTTCTGCGTCACACCAACGCAGAGCCTACGCCGTAGGGTCCGGCGTAGGTGCGCGTCGCCGCGTGTCCTACGCCGTAGGCTCTGCGTTGGTATAACGCGGAACCATAAAAAAGCCTAGAGCAGCTCTGAGGGGAGACGGGAGGGAGGAGGGGGAGCGGGGGCTGCCGGGCCGCCGTCCCGAGTGTCTTGATGATTTGCTGAGCCTACCGTTAGTTTTTAAACTGTAAAAAGTGGGGGGGACAAATAAATCATTTTGAAAAGTGGGGGGGGCATTCTTTTTTTTTTTTTTTTTTTAAGTGGGGGGGGGGGCATGTCCCCTCTGCCCCCAGTGGAAATTGCGTCGTGGCACTAACGGGCAGCAACGGCGTGCTGCCACTCACTCGCTTTATTTTATACTATTTATATACTTTTCCTACTTTTACTGTGACCACTAAATAATCTCGTTTCACTGTCCTCTCTCCACCTCATCCACAACATCTAGATCTCAGATCTCAGTGAAATTCAGTGGCACGGTGGCTCGACACGTTCATTCATTCTGACGCCCAAACAGGGTGCAGGAAGCCACTGCGCATGCTCAGTAGGCTCATCCATATGGATTTATGGGCGTGTTGAGGGCGGGATATGACGCGGATTCCCCTGCGCATCCTTCCAGCTGGACTGTGATTTATGAAGGGAACATTACGTGGAAGTCTGCGTGCACGCAGTTTTATAGATCCGGATTTTTTTTTGCGCCCGGCATTTTCGGCTTTTGAGCGTACGTGCACTTTTAGTATGAATCCTACGCAGTCCATTTTAAATGAGGCCCCTGATCTGCACCAAACTTTCAGATTTCTATGACTTCTGCAACAGTGTTTCCTCTAAAACGTTCTGGCTGGTTAGGAGGGTGTAGAAACCTCTAGCTCTGAGAGCCTCCTGACTAATGGAACAGGGCCTATTTTGTGTCTTTTTTTGCATAGTTCACTAACGCCTTTAGCTAGGAGGCTGAATTTTTTATATGTTGTTTGGGGGCATCCCCTGATCAGACAGACGTTAGTTTGGTGCAGATCCGACCTGTACTTTTCGTTGTTGTAACGCGGAACCATAAATCAGCCTGGAAGTTACACGTGTCATTTGTTGATGTTTTTTCCAGGATTCTGATTGGCTGGCATGATGCTCTTTAGGCTTCAGAACGTCACATTATGCAACAGAAACTTCACCAGCGTCATGTGTGCGACCTGTGTTTACAATTAGTTTGTAACCGTCAATATTTTCTTGTATTTTACCTGTTTAATTTTCTAAAGTCACACTTAAAAGTAACTCCACTTCCCTGTCACTCCAAATGAAAAACTCTCGTCCCGTTTTGGAAATAAAGCCTGAATTATGGTCCCGCGTTAAATCGACGCAGAGCCTACGGCATAGGGTACACGGCGATGCGCGCCTTTACGGTGTGCGTCGCCGCGTACCCTACGCCGTAGGCTCTGCGTTGGTGTAACGCGGAACCATAAATCAGCCTGGAAGTTACACGTGTCATTTGTTGATGTTTTTTCCAGGATTCTGATTGGCTGGCATGATGCTCTCAGCGTGAAACAACTCTTTTTTTTCTCACAATCGAAGGGAAAAACATGAAAATTGATGTGCAGGAAATTAACCCACTAATGTTGTGTAATACAGTGGTGTTTCTGCCTTAAGAAATGTTGCAGATATCATTGTGAAAATCGCTGTTAACGTCAAAACGGACAGTTCAACAGTGTGTGTGTGTGTGTGTGTTTTTTTTCTCTCGCACCGGAGCCACTCATCGTCTGCGCTCCGGGACCTCCCACTTTACAAATTAAGCACTGGGCCTGGCATATATTTTAATAACGGGGCCATGCAAGGGAATTGGTGGTTTTATTACTCAAAGGAAGTAAAACAAGCACATGGTTCATACATTTCCATCAATAAGATCCATTAAATGAGGGTAAAATAACCAAAATATATTTCTTGCTATGAATATGATAAAATCTGCTTTTCATGGCGAAACTATCTTAAAATATTGCAATTTAGACCGAGAATCAAAGAAATGGCAGCAATTTTATTTTTCCTCCACAGCCGAAAACTTGAAAGTCACGTGACAGAAACGAAACCTAACCAAACTGCACTTTGGACCACCGTAGCCAGGGTATTCTGACGAAATCTGAAAAAACCTTGCAACCAGAGCAAGCAAGAGATTATGTACATTTATTGAGTGAATATTATGAAATTGAAATGTATTGCTAGAAATGTAATCAAAACGCATTAATATGCAGAAACTAACTCAAAATATTGATTTTTTTTCACAGCACTGTCCAGCAACCAAAAATGTAACGATTTCACGTTATTAAAAAGTTCCAGTTTTACATTATTCTGACGAGATCTGAAAAAACCTTGCAACCAGAGCAAGCAAGAGATTATCTACATTTATATATTGCTATAAATGCAATCAAAACGCATTTCTATGCAGAAGCTAACTCAAAATATAGATTTTTTTCACTCAAAAATGAAAAATGTCCACCATGTTTGTTGGTATCACGGCCAGAATCTTAAAAGTCACGTGACTTGGATGTAAAACGAATAGGCAGAAAAATGTAACAGTTATACATTTCAAGGGCTAATATTGTAACCCCTCTACGTTTTTGCACTTTGGACCAACATAGCCAGGGTATTCTGACGAGATCTGAAAAAAACTTGCAACCAGAGCAAGCAAGAGATTATGTACATTTATTGAGTGAATATTATGAAATTTAAATATGTATTGCTAGAAATGTAATCAAAACGCATTTCTATGCAGAAACTAACTCAAGATATTGGTTTTTTTCCCAGCGTGTCCAGCCCCCAAAAACGTAACGATTTCACGTTATTCAAACGTTCCAGATTTACATTATTCTGACGAGATCTGAAAAACCTTGCAACCAGAGCAAGCAAGAGATTATGTACATTTACTGAGTGAAGATTATGAAAGTAAAATATGTATTGGTAGAAATGTAATCAAAACACATTTCTATGCAGAAACTAACTCAAGATATTGATTTTTTTTTTCACAGCACTGTCCAGCAACCAAAAATGTAACGATTTCACGTTATTAAAACGTTCCAGTTTTACATTATTCTGACGAGATCTGAAAAAACCTTGCAACCAGAGCAAGCAAGAGATTATATACATTTACTGAGTGAATATTATGAAAGTGAAATATGTATTGCTATAAATGTAATCAAAACGCATTTCCATGCAGAAACTAACTCAAAATATTGATTTGTTTCCCAGCGTGTCCAGCAACCAAAAATGTAACGATTTCACATTAATAAAACGTTCCAGTTTTACATTATTCTGACAAGATCTGAAAAAAACGTTGCAACCACGAGCAAGCAAGAGATTATCTACATTTATATATTGCTAGAAATGTAATCAAAACGCATTTCTATGCAGAAACTAACTCAAAATATAGATTTTTTTCACTCAAAAATGAAAAATGTCCACCGTGTTTGTTGGTATCACGGCCAGAATCTTAAAAGTCACGTGACTTGGGCGCAAAACGAATAGGCAGAAAAATGTAACAGTTATACATTTCAAGCGCTAGAAAAATGTAACAGTTATACATTTCAAGGGCTAATAGTGTAACCCCTCTACGTTTTTGCACTTTGGACCAACGTAGCCAGGGTACGTTTTTATATGAGACTGGGTTGAAATAACATAAAATACAAAGTCACTAAAATGGATTAAAGGTTTAAAGATAATATAAAAGCTAAAGAAGTAAATACAACAAATAGCTGAAAAGACTAGGTAAATGAGATCAGATAAAAGCCAAACTAAAAAGGTGTGTCTTGAGCCTCCTTTTAAAAATATCAACATTCTCTGCGGCCCTGAGGTTCTCTGGCAGGCTGTTCCATAACTAACTAACTAACTAACTAACTAACTAACTAACTAACTAACTAACTAACTAACTAACTAACTAACTAACTAACTAACTAACTAACTAACTAACTAACTAACTAACTAACTAACTAACTAACTAACTAACTAACTAACCCTGAGGTTTTCTGGCAGGTTGTTCCATAAAGAAGGGCCATAATGGCTGAATGCAGTCTCACCGTGGGTTTTGGTCTCGGTTCGGGGAATGGTTAAAAGGCCGGTGCCAGAGGACCTCAGGGTCCGTGAGGGTTGATACGGTAAAAGCAGGTCAGATAAATACGATGGCCCAAGACCGTTAAGACATTTAAAAACCAGTAAAAGGACCTTAAAATCAATCCTGAAGCGGACGGGGAGCCAATGCAGCGATTTTAAAACAGGTGTAATGTGCTCCCGCCCTCTGGTCCTCGTCAGCACGCGAGCGGCTTAATTCTGTAGTAGTTGTAGATTCTTAATACTCTTTTTAGGAAGACCAGAGAGCAGGGCATTACAATAATCTAAACGACATGAGATAAAAGCACCTCCGTGCTGGCCTGAGAGAGAAACGGGCGGACTCTGGCTATATTCTTAAGATGGTAAAAACCTATCTTCGTAATATTCTTTATGTGTGGAATAAACGTGAGCTCAGAGTCAAAAATAACACCCAGGTTCTTTACACATTTCGAAGGTTTAAAATCTTGTAGTTTTGGTAAAAGTTTCTCTCTCTGGCCTTCAGGACCGATGAGTAAAATCTCTGTTTTGTCCTGGTTGAGCTGTAGGAAGTTTGCTGCCATCCATGACTTGATATCTAAAATACAGTTAAAAAGGGCATCAAGTGGCCCAGTGTCATCAGGAGACACAGCGATGTACAGCTGTGTGTCATCAGGAGACACAGCGATGTACAGCTGTGTGTCGTCAGCGTAGCTGTGGAAGCTGATGCCGTGTCTCCTGATGACATCCCCCAAGGGAAGCATGTAGAGGTTAAAAAGAAGCGGACCTAAAATTGACCCTTGGGGGACCCCACACTTAATTTCATGCATTCTGGAGGAACATGTATCCAAACTTACAAAGAAAGATCAATCTGTGAGATAGGAGCGGAACCAGTTAAAAACAGTACCAGAGAGGCCGACCAGGTGCTTCAGTCTGTTTAATAAAATGTGATGGTCTACTGTATCGAAGGCGGCACTAAGATCCAGTAGAACCAAGACTGTCAGTTTGCGGTTATCTAAATTGCACCTGATGTCATTTAAAATCTTTAAAAGGGCTGTCTCGGTGCTGTGGTTCATCCTAAAGCCAGACTGAAATTTCTCTGAAATATTGTTTCTTATTAGAAAATAATTTACTTGGTTAAAAACCAGCTTTTCTAAAATCTTACTTAAAAAGGGTAAGTTGGATACAGGTCTGTAGTTATTAAAAATGCTGTGATCTAAATTGCTCTTCTTCAGAAGGGGCTTCACCACCGCCATTTTAAAGGCGGCAGGGAAGACACCCGTCTGTAGAGAGTAATTTACTATATTTAAAATATGTTCCTCAAAGAATTCATAAAATGTCTTTAAAAGTGATGTGGGAATAGGATCTAAAAGGCAGGTTGTTGGGTTTGCCTGGGAGAAAACTCGACCAAGGGTCCTCGCATCAACCAGGGCAAAACTCTCCAGTGTTTCCTCGGATAAAAGCAACTGTCCAGATGTGTTAAAAATGACATTTTGATGTGGTAAAAGACTGGACCTAATGTTGTCAATTTTACTTCCAAAGTGGTCTGCAAAATCCTCACAAAGATTGTCTGTTGGTGGTTGTGAGGAATTCTTAAAATGTACATTTGTTAAAAGATCGAAGGTGGAGAAAAGAAATTTAGAATTGTTTTTATTGTCTGTAATGAGTTTTGAGAAATGAGCAATTCTTGCCTGTTTGACGGTTTTATTGTAGGATTTGAGTTGTTCACGAAATATTTTATAATGTATTGTAAGTTTACTCTTTCTCCACCTTCTCTCAGCACTCCTGCATTTTCTTTTTGATTTTTTGACTTCCTCAGTTCTCCATGGGGGTGTAGGCTTAGTTTTTATGGTTTTTGTTAAAAGTGGAGCAACTGAGTTCAGCGTAGATTCCAGTTTCCTGTTAAAATTATCAACAATAAAATCACATGATGCAGGTAAAACATCAGCAGGAGTGCTCTGTAAAATCTCAATAAAATTTGCAGCCACTTCAGAAGTTAGGTAGCGTTTCCTCACCGTTCTCATCGAGGCTTCCTGATGATTAAGACTGGTGATGTTAAAAAACACGCAGTAATGGTCAGACACAGCCAGGTCGACAACAGAGGACACACCGGTGGACAGGCCATAGGTTATGACCAGGTCCAGGGTGTGTCCTCTGTTGTGAGTCGGCTGTGTGACATGTTGGGTAAAATCCATGCAGTTTAAAAGGTTTAAAAATTATCTCGACAGAGAGTCGGAGGGTATTGTCAATGTGTAGATTAAAATCACCAGTTATTAAAATTCTGTCGTAAGTGGTATGTATGATTGATAAAAGCTCTGAAAATTCACTGATAAAAACAGTGGAGTGATGGGGTGGTCTATAAACAGTTAAACAAAGAATAGGAGGACTGCTAAAAACAAAGGCAAGGTGTTCAAATGAGGAGTAGTTGTTAAAAGAGACCTCCTTTGTAGCTAATATGTTTTTAAAAATTGAAGCTGTGCCGCCTCCCTTTCTAACACCCCGTGTAGTAAATAAAAAATTAAAATTTGGTGGAGAAGCCTGGATGAGGGAAAATGCAGCGTCCGTGCCAAGCCATGTCTCTGTTAAAAGAATACCATCAAGTTTATGATGTACAATAAGATCATTTAAAATAAAGGTTTTGTTTAAAAGAGAGCGCACGTTCAACACAGCCTAGTTAATGTCTGTGTTGAACGTGCGCTCACGACCACAACGTACCGGGTTGATAAAAACAAGATTGTCTCTGTTAAAACCAGTGGGTCTGTGGATCTGACGGGGAAAACGGGCGGTGACCAGGGGATGAATTGGTTGAGGATCTGGTGTGTGGGTGGCTCCAGATGTAGCTGGTTTTATGGAGGAATTATCTGGTGGGGGTGGCAGTGATGACTGTGACCTGTGGGGGAAGCTGGAGAGGGGGGCAGCGCTGTGAGCGGCTGGCTCCACAGGTGAAGAGGAAGACTCCGGGCCAGAGCTGGGAGTGTGGGTGTGGCCAGAAAATAGTCACTCCCGTGGAGCCGACAGAACCGCGTGCTGAATGTTTGCAGCCAACACGCGGCCCCCCAGCCTGTTTGGGTGAAGTCCGTCGGGCCTATAGAAGGAGGGACGATTCCAGAAAAGATTAAAATTGTCGATAAAACCAATGTTAAGAGCTCTGCAGGTGTTCTGTAGCCAAGAGCTCAGATAGAGCAGCCTGCTGAAGCGCCAATCTCCTCGGGACAGCGTTGGAAGGGGGCTGCTAATAAAAATGGACTTCCCACAGTTTTTAAGGAAGGTGAACAGTTACAGGTTGTAGTTTACAGCTACAGGTTGTAGTTTACAGCTACAGGTTGTAGTTTACAGTTACAGGTTATAGTTTACAGCTACAGGTTGTAGTTTACAGCTACAGGTTGTAGTTTACAGGTACAAGTTGTGGTTTACAGCTACAGGTTGTAGTTTACAGTTACAGGTTGTAGTTTACAGCTACAGGTTGTAGTTTACAGCTACAAGTTGTGGTTTACAGCTACAGGTTGTAGTTTACAGTTACAGGTTGTAGTTTACAGCTACAGGTTGTAGTTTACAGCTGCAGGTTGTAGTTTACAGCTACAGGTTGTAGTTTACAGCTACAGGTTGTAGTTTACAGCTACAGGTTGTAGTTTACAGCTACAGGTTGTGGTTTACAGCTACAGGTTGTAGTTTACAGGCTGTAGTTTACAGCTGCAGGCTGTAGTTTACAGGTGCAGGTTTTAGTTTACAGTTACAGGTTGTAGTTTACAGCTAGAGGTTGTAGTTTACAGCTGCAGGTTGTAGTTTACAGCTACAGGTTGTAGTTTACAGCCAGAGGTTGTAGTTTACAGCTACAGGTTGTAGTTTACAGCTGCAGGTTGTAGTTTACAGCCACAGGTTGTAGTTTACAGGCTGTAGATTACAGCTGCAGGTTGTAGTTTACAGCTACAGGTTGTAATTTACAGCTGCAGGTTGTAGTTTACAGGTGCAGGCTGTAGTTTACAGGTGCAGGTTGTAGTTTACAGCTGCAGGTTGTAGTTTACAGCTAGAGGTTGTAGTTTACAGCTGCAGGTTGTAGTTTACAGTTACAGGTTGTAGTTTACAGCTACAGGTTGTAATTTACAGTTACAGGTTGTAGTTTACAGGTTGTAGTTTACAGTTACAGGATGTAGTTTACAGTTACAGGTTGTAGTTTACAGCTGCAGGTTGTAGTTTACAACTACAGGTTGTAGTTTAAGATAAGATAATCCTTTATTTTCTCCCTCAGGGAAACTTACTTTGTTAGCAGCACTAACTCAACACACACATGCAGGGGAGGGTCAAAGAGACTAAAAAGTCAAAATAAAAAAAGCTCCTGATGGATCTCTCCATAGTCCTGATGGATCTCTCCATGGTTCTGATGGAACTCTCCATGGTGCTGATGGAGCTCTCCATGGTTCTGATGGATCTCTCCATGATTCTGATGGATCTCTCCATGGTGCTGATGGATCTCTCCATGGTCCTGATGGATCTCCATGGTCCTGATGGATCTCTCCATGGTTCTGATGGATCTCTCCATGGTCCTGATGGAGCTCTCCATGGTCCTGATGGAGCTCTCCATGGTCCTGATGGAGCTCTCCATGGTCCTGATGGAGCTCTCCATGGTCCTGATGGAGCTCTCCATGGTCCTGATGGATCTCTCCATGGTTCTGATGGATCTCTCCATGGTCCTGATGGATCTCTCCATGGTCCTGATGGATCTCTCCATGGTCCTGATGGAGCTCTCCATGGTCCTGATGGATCTCTCCATGGTTCTGATGGATCTCTCCATGGTCCTGATGGATCTCTCCATGGTCCTGATGGATCTCTCCATGGTCCTGATGGAACTCTCCATGGTACTGATGGAACTAGTACTACTGTACTTTACAGCTACAGGTTGTACTTTACAGTTACAGGTTGTAGTTTACAGCTAGAGGTTGTAGTTTACAGCTAGAGGTTGTAGTTTACAGCTACAGGTTGTGGTTTACAGCTACAGGTTGTAGTTTACAGGCTGTAGTTTACAGCTGCAGGCTGTAGTTTACAGTTACAGGTTGTAGTTTACAGCTAGAGGTTGTAGTTTACAGCTACAAGTTGTGGTTTACAGCTACAGGTTGTAGTTTACAGCTACAGGTTGTAGTTTACAGCTAGAGGTTGTAGTTTACAGCTACAGGTTGTGGTTTACAGCTACAGGTTGTAGTTTACAGGCTGTAGTTTACAGCTGCAGGCTGTAGTTTACAGGTGCAGGTTTTAGTTTACAGTTACAGGTTGTAGTTTACAGCTAGAGGTTGTAGTTTACAGCTGCAGGTTGTAGTTTACAGCTACAGGTTGTAGTTTACAGCCAGAGGTTGTAGTTTACAGCTGCAGGTTGTAGTTTACAGTTACAGGTTGTAGTTTACAGGTGCAGGCTGTAGTTTACAGCTACAGGTTGTAATTTACAGTTACAGGTTGTAGTTTACAGGTTGTAGTTTACAGTTACAGGTTGTAGTTTACAGGTTGTAGTTTACAGCTGCAGGTTGTAGTTTACAACTACAGGTTGTAGTTTACAATAAGATAATCCTTTATTTTCTCCCTCAGGGAAACTTACTTTGTTAGCAGCACTAACTCAACACACACATGCAGGGGAGGGTCATAGAGACTAAAAAGTCAAAATTAAAAAAGCTCCTGATGGATCTCTCCATGGTTCTGATGGATCTCTCCATGGTTCTGATGGATCTCTCCATGGTTCTGATGGATCTCTCCATGGTTCTGATGGATCTCTCCATGGTGCTGATGGATCTCTCCATGGTTCTGATGGATCTCTCCATGGTCCTGATGGAGCTCTCCATGGTCCTGATGGAGCTCTCCATGGTCCTGATGGATCTCTCCATGGTTCTGATGGATCTCTCCATGGTTCTGATGGATCTCTCCATGGTCCTGATGGAGCTCTCCATGGTCCTGATGGAGCTCTCCATGGTTCTGATGGATCTCTCCATGGTTCTGATGGATCTCTCCATGGTGCTGATGGATCTCTCCATGGTTCTGATGGATCTCTCCATGGTCCTGATGGAGCTCTCCATGGTCCTGATGGAGCTCTCCATGGTCCTGATGGATCTCTCCATGGTTCTGATGGATCTCTCCATGGTGCTGATGGATCTCTCCATGGTTCTGATGGATCTCTCCATGGTTCTGATGGATCTCTCCATGGTCCTGATGGAACTAGTACTACTGTACTTTACAGCTACAGGTTGTACTTTACAGTTACAGGTTGTAGTTTACAGTTACAGGTTGTAGTTTACAGCTACAGGTTGTACTTTACAGTTACAGGTTGTAGTTTACAGCTACAAGTTGTGGTTTACAGCTACAGGTTGTAGTTTACAGCTACAGGTTGTAGTTTACAGCTACAGGTTGTAGTTTACAGCTACAGGTTGTGGTTTACAGCTACAGGTTGTAGTTTACAGGCTGTAGTTTACAGCTGCAGGCTGTAGTTTACAGGTGCAGGTTTTAGTTTACAGTTACAGGTTGTAGTTTACAGCTAGAGGTTGTAGTTTACAGCTACAGGTTGTAGTTTACAGCTACAGGTTGTGGTTTACAGCTACAGGTTGTAGTTTACAGGCTGTAGTTTACAGCTGCAGGCTGTAGTTTACAGGTGCAGGTTTTAGTTTACAGTTACAGGTTGTAGTTTACAGCTAGAGGTTGTAGTTTACAGCTGCAGGTTGTAGTTTACAGTTACAGGTTGTAGTTTACAGCTACAGGTTGTAGTTTACAGCTACAAGTTGTGGTTTACAGCTACAGGTTGTAGTTTACAGTTACAGGTTGTAGTTTACAGCTATAGGTTGTAGTTTACAGCTGCAGGTTGTAGTTTACAGCTACAGGTTGTAGTTTACAGCTACAGGTTGTAGTTTACAGCTACAGGTTGTAGTTTACAGTTACAGGTTGTAGTTTACAGCTATAGGTTGTAGTTTACAGTTACAGGTTGTAGTTTACAGCTATAGGTTGTAGTTTACAGCTACAGGTTGTAGTTTACAGTTACAGGTTGTAGTTTACAGCTATAGGTTGTAGTTTACAGCTGCAGGTTGTAGTTTACAGCTACAGGTTGTAGTTTACAGCTACAGGTTGTAGTTTACAGCTACAGGTTGTAGTTTACAGCTACAGGTTGTGGTTTACAGCTACAGGTTGTAGTTTACAGGCTGTAGTTTACAGCTGCAGGCTGTAGTTTACAGGTGCAGGTTTTAGTTTACAGTTACAGGTTGTAGTTTACAGCTACAGGTTGTAGTTTACAGCTACAGGTTGTAATTTACAGTTACAGGTTGTAGTTTACAGGTTGTAGTTTACAGGTTGTAGTTTACAGTTACAGGATGTAGTTTACAGTTACAGGTTGTAGTTTACAGCTGCAGGTTGTAGTTTACAACTACAGGTTGTAGTTTAAGATAAGATAATCCTTTATTTTCTCCCTCAGGGAAACTTACTTTGTTAGCAGCACTAACTCAACACACACATGCAGGGGAGGGTCAAAGAGAATAAAAAGTCAAAATAAAAAAAGCTCCTGATGGATCTCTCCATGGTCCTGATGGATCTCTCCATGGTTCTGATGGATCTCTCCATGGTCCTGATGGATCTCTCCATGGTCCTGATGGATCTCCATGGTCCTGATGGAGCTCTCCATGGTCCTGATGGATCTCTCCATGGTTCTGATGGATCTCTCCATGGTCCTGATGGATCTCTCCATGGTCCTGATGGATCTCCATGGTCCTGATGGATCTCCATGGTCCTGATGGATCTCTCCATGGTTCTGATGGATCTCTCCATGGTTCTGATGGATCTCTCCATGGTCCTGATGGATCTCTCCATGGTTCTGATGGATATCTCCATGGTTCTGATGGATCTCTCCATGGTCCTGATAGATCTCTCCATGGTCCTGATGGATCTCTCCATGGTCCTGATGGATCTCTCCATGGTTCTGATGGAGCTCTCCATGGTTCTGATGGATCTCTCCATGGTCCTGATGGAGCTCTCCATGGTCCTGATGGAGCTCTCCATGGTCCTGATGGATCTCCATGGTCCTGATGGATCTCTCCATGGTCCTGATGGATCTCTCCATGGTGCTGATGGAACTCTCCATGGTCCTGATGGAACTAGTACTACTGTACTTTACAGTTACAGGTTGTACTTTACAGTTACAGGTTGTAGTTTACAGCTACAGGTTGTAGTTTACAGGTTGTAGTTTACAGCTGCAGGTTGTAGTTTACAGGTGCAGGTTGTAGTTTACAGCTACATGTTGTAGTTTACAGGCTGTAGTTTACAGCTGCAGGTTGTAGTTTACAGGTGCAGGTTGTAGTTTACAGCTGCAGGTTGTAGTTTACAGCTAGAGGTTGTAGTTTACAGGCTGTAGTTTACAGCTGCAGGTTGTAGTTTACAGGTTGTAGTTTACAGTTACAGGTTGTAGTTTACAGCTACAGGTTGTAGTTTACAGCTACAGGTTGTAGTTTACAGCTGCAGGTTGTAGTTTACAGCTAGAGGTTGTAGTTTAAAGTTACAGGTTGTAGTTTACAGGTTGTAGTTTACAGCTACAGGTTGTAGTTTACAGGTTGTAGTTTACAGGTTGTAGTTTACAGCTACAGGTTGTAGTTTACAGGTTGTAGTTTACAGCTAGATGTTGTAGTTTACAGCTTGTAGTTTACAGCTAGAGGTTGTAGTTTACAGGTTGTAGTTTACAGCTACAGGTTGTAGCTTACAGTTACAGGTTGTAGTTTACAGCTTCAGGTTATAGTTTATAGGTTGTAGTTTACAGCTGCAGGTTGTAGTTTACAGCTGCAGGTTGTAGTTTACAGCTACAGGTTGTAGTTTACAGTTACAGGTTGTAGTTTACAGCTGCAGGTTGTAGTTTACAGCTACAAGTTGTAGTTTACAGATGCAGGTTGTAGTTTACAGCTTCAGGTTGTAGTTTACAGGTTGTAGTTTACAGTTACAGGTTGTAGTTTACAGGTTGTAGTTTACAGTTACAGGTTGTAGTTTACAGCTAGAGGTTGTAGTTTGCAGGCTGTAGTTTACAGTTACAGGCTGTAGTTTACAGTTACAGGTTGTAGTTTACAGCTAGAGGTTGTAGTTTACAGGTTGTAGTTTACAGCTACAGGTTGTAGTTTACAGGTTGTAGTTTACAGCTGCAGGTTGTAGTTTACAGCTGCAGGTTGTAGTTTACAGCTGCAGGTTGTAGTTTACAGGTGCAGGTTGTAGTTTACAGCTGCAGGTTGTAGTTTACAGCTAGAGGTTGTAGTTTACAGGCTGTAGTTTACAGCTGCAGGTTGTAGTTTACAGGTTGTAGTTTACAGTTACAGGTTGTAGTTTACAGCTACAGGTTGTAGTTTACAGCTGCAGGTTGTAGTTTACAGCTAGAGGTTGTAGTTTAAAGTTACAGGTTGTAGTTTACAGGTTGTAGTTTACAGCTACAGGTTGTAGTTTACAGGTTGTAGTTTACAGGTTGTAGTTTACAGCTACAGGTTGTAGTTTACAGCTAGATGTTGTAGTTTACAGGTTGTAGTTTACAGCTAGAGGTTGTAGTTTACAGGTTGTAGTTTACAGCTACAGGTTGTAGTTTACAGCTACAGGTTGTAGCTTACAGTTACAGGTTGTAGTTTACAGCTTCAGGTTATAGTTTATAGGTTGTAGTTTACAGCTGCAGGTTGTAGTTTACAGCTGCAGGTTGTAGTTTACAGCTACAGGTTGTAGTTTACAGTTACAGGTTGTAGTTTACAGCTGCAGGTTGTAGTTTACAGCTACAAGTTGTAGTTTACAGATGCAGGTTGTAGTTTACAGCTTCAGGTTGTAGTTTACAGGTTGTAGTTTACAGTTACAGGTTGTAGTTTACAGGTTGTAGTTTACAGTTACAGGTTGTAGTTTACAGCTAGAGGTTGTAGTTTGCAGGCTGTAGTTTACAGTTACAGGCTGTAGTTTACAGTTACAGGTTGTAGTTTACAGCTAGAGGTTGTAGTTTACAGGTTGTAGTTTACAGCTACAGGTTGTAGTTTACAGGTTGTAGTTTACAGCTACAGGTTGTAGTTTACAGTTACAGGTTGTAGTTTACAGGTTGTAGTTTACAGCTACAGGTTGTAGTTTACAGCTAGAGGTTGTAGTTTAAAGGTTGTAGTTTACAGTTACAGGTTGTAGTTTACAGCTAGAGGTTGTAGTTTACAGGCTGTAGTTTACAGCTACAGGTTGTAGTTTACAGCTGCAGGTTGTAGTTTACAGCTACAGGTTGTAGTTTACAGCTAGAGGTTGTAGTTTACAGCTACAGGTTGTAGTTTACAGCTAGAGGTTGTAGTTTACAGCTACAGGTTGTAGTTTACAGTTGCAGGTTGTAGTTTACAGCTGCAGGTTGTAGTTTACAGTTACAGGTTGTAGTTTACAGGTTGTAGTTTACAGCTACAGGTTGTAGTTTACAGCTACAGGTTGTAGTTTACAGGCTGTAGTTTACAGTTACAGGTTGTAGTTTACAGGTTGTAGTTTACAGCTACAGGTTGTAGTTTACAAGTTGTAGTTTACAGCTGCAGGTTGTAGTTTACAGCTACAGGTTGTAGTTTACAGGTTGTAGTTTACAGCTGCAGATTGTAGTTTACAGGTTGTAGTTTACAGTTACAGGTTGTAGTTTACAGCTAGAGGTTGTAGTTTACAGGTTGTAGTTTACAGCTAGAGGTTGTAGTTTACGGGTTGTAGTTTACAGCTACAGGTTGTAGTTTACAGCTACAGGTTGTAGTTTACAGCTACAGGTTGTAGTTTACAGCTAGAGGTTGTAGTTTACAGGTTGTAGTTTACAGCTAGAGGTTGTAGTTTACAGGTTGTAGTTTACAGCTACAGGTTGTAGTTTACAGCTTCAGGTTGTAGTTTGCAAGTTGTAGTTTACAGCTGCAGGTTATAGTTTATAGGTTGTAGTTTACAGCTGCAGGTTGTAGTTTACAGCTGCAGGTTGTAGTTTACAGCTACAGGTTGTAGTTTACAGCTGCAGGTTGTAGTTTACAGCTACAGGTTGTAGTTTACAGCTGCAGGTTGTAGTTTACAGCTACAAGTTGTAGTTTACAGCTGCAGGTTGTAGTTTACAGCTTCAGGTTGTAGTTTACAGGTTGTAGTTTACAGTTACAGGTTGTAGTTTACAGGTTGTAGTTTACAGTTACAGGTTGTAGTTTACAGCTAGAGGTTGTAGTTTGCAGGCTGTAGTTTACAGTTACAGGCTGTAGTTTACAGTTACAGGTTGTAGTTTACAGCTAGAGGTTGTAGTTTACAGGTTGTAGTTTACAGCTACAGGTTGTAGTTTACAGGTTGTAGTTTACAGCTACAGGTTGTAGTTTACAGTTACAGGTTGTAGTTTACAGGTTGTAGTTTACAGCTACAGGTTGTAGTTTACAGCTACAGGTTGTAGTTTACAGGTGCAGGTTGTAGTTTACAGTTACAGGTTGTAGTTTACAGCTAGAGGTTGTAGTTTACAGGCTGTAGTTTACAGCTACAGGTTGTAGTTTACAGCTGCAGGTTGTAGTTTACAGCTACAGGTTGTAGTTTACAGCTAGAGGTTGTAGTTTACAGCTACAGGTTGTAGTTTACAGCTAGAGGTTGTAGTTTACAGCTACAGGTTGTAGTTTACAGTTGCAGGTTGTAGTTTACAGCTGCAGGTTGTAGTTTACAGTTACAGGTTGTAGTTTACAGGTTGTAGTTTACAGCTACAGGTTGTAGTTTACAGCTACAGGTTGTAGTTTACAGGCTGTAGTTTACAGTTACAGGTTGTAGTTTACAGGTTGTAGTTTACAGCTACAGGTTGTAGTTTACAAGTTGTAGTTTACAGCTGCAGGTTGTAGTTTACAGCTACAGGTTGTAGTTTACAGGTTGTAGTTTACAGCTGCAGATTGTAGTTTACAGGTTGTAGTTTACAGTTACAGGTTGTAGTTTACAGGTTGTAGTTTACAGCTACAGGTTGTAGTTTACAGCTAGAGGTTGTAGTTTACAGGTTGTAGTTTACAGCTAGAGGTTGTAGTTTACAGGTTGTAGTTTACAGCTACAGGTTGTAGTTTACAGCTTCAGGTTGTAGTTTGCAAGTTGTAGTTTACAGCTGCAGGTTATAGTTTATAGGTTGTAGTTTACAGCTGCAGGTTGTAGTTTACAGCTGCAGGTTGTAGTTTACAGCTACAGGTTGTAGTTTACAGCTGCAGGTTGTAGTTTACAGCTACAGGTTGTAGTTTACAGCTGCAGGTTGTAGTTTACAGCTACAAGTTGTAGTTTACAGCTGCAGGTTGTAGTTTACAGCTTCAGGTTGTAGTTTACAGGTTGTAGTTTACAGTTACAGGTTGTAGTTTACAGGTTGTAGTTTACAGTTACAGGTTGTAGTTTACAGCTAGAGGTTGTAGTTTGCAGGCTGTAGTTTACAGTTACAGGCTGTAGTTTACAGTTACAGGTTGTAGTTTACAGCTAGAGGTTGTAGTTTACAGGTTGTAGTTTACAGCTACAGGTTGTAGTTTACAGGTTGTAGTTTACAGCTACAGGTTGTAGTTTACAGTTACAGGTTGTAGTTTACAGGTTGTAGTTTACAGCTACAGGTTGTAGTTTACAGCTACAGGTTGTAGTTTACAGGTGCAGGTTGTAGTTTACAGTTACAGGTTGTAGTTTACAGGTTGTAGTTTACATGCTGTAGTTTACAGCTACAGGTTGTAGTTTACAGCTACAGGTTGTAGTTTACAGCTAGAGGTTGTAGTTTAAAGGTTGTAGTTTACAGTTACAGGTTGTAGTTTACAGCTAGAGGTTGTAGTTTACAGGCTGTAGTTTACAGCTACAGGTTGTAGTTTACAGCTGCAGGTTGTAGTTTACAGCTGCAGGTTGTAGTTTACAGCTACAGGTTGTAGTTTACAGCTAGAGGTTGTAGTTTACAGTTACAGGTTGTAGTTTACAGGTTGTAGTTTACAGCTAGAGGTTGTAGTTTACAGCTACAGGTTGTAATTTACAGTTGCAGGTTGTAGTTTACAGCTACAGGCTGTAGTTTACAGCTGCAGGTTGTAGTTTACAGTTACAGGTTGTAGTTTACAGTTACAGGTTGTAGTTTACAGGTTGTAGTTTACAGCTACAGGTTGTAGTTTACAGGTTGTAGTTTACAGGTTGTAGTTTACAGCTACAGGTTGTAGTTTACAAGTTGTAGTTTACAGCTGCAGGTTGTAGTTTACAGCTACAGGTTGTAGTTTACAGGTTGTAGTTTACAGGTTGTAGTTTACAGCTACAGGTTGTAGTTTACAGCTGCAGATTGTAGTTTACAGGTTGTAGTTTACAGCTACAGGTTGTAGTTTACAGGCTGTAGTTTACAGCTACAGGTTGTAGTTTACAGGTTGTAGTTTACAGCTACAGGTTGTAGTTTACAAGTTGTAGTTTACAGCTGCAGGTTGTAGTTTACAGCTAGAGGTTGTAGTTTACAGGTTGTAGTTTACAGGTTGTAGTTTACAGCTACAGGTTTTAGTTTACAAGTTGTAGTTTACAGCTGCAGATTGTAGTTTACAGCTACAGGTTGTAGTTTACAGGTTGTAGTTTACAGCTACAGGTTGTAGTTTACAGCTACAGGTGGTAGTTTACAGGCTGTAGTTTACAGCTACAGGTTGTAGTTTCCAGTTACAGGTTGTAGTTTACAGGTTGTAGTTTACAGCTACAGGTTGTAGTTTACAGTTGCAGGTTGTAGTTTACAGCTGCAGGTTGTAGTTTACAGCTAGAGGTTGTAGTTTACAGGCTGTAGTTTACAGTTACAGGTTGTAGTTTACAGGTTGTAGTTTACAGCTACAGGTTGTAGTTTACATGTTGTAGTTTACAGCTGCAGGTTGTAGTTTACAGGTTGTATTTTACAGTTTGTAGTTTACAGGTTGTAGTTTACAGTTTGTAGTTTACAGCTACAGGTTGTAGTTTACAGCTACATGTTGTAGTTTACAGGCTGTAGTTTACAGTTACATGTTGTAGTTTATAGCTACAGGTTGTAGTTTACAGCTACAGGTTGTAGTTTACAGGCTGTAGTTTACAGTTACAGGTTGTAGTTTACAGCTAGAGGTTGTAGTTTACAGTTACAGGCTGTAGTTTACAGTTACAGGTTGTAGTTTACAGTTACAGGTTGTAGATTACAGGTTGTAGTTTACAGCTACAGGTTGTAGTTTACAGCTGCATGTTGTAGTTTACAGCTACAGGCTGTAGTTTACAGCTGCAGGTTGTAGTTTACAGTTACAGGTTGTAGTTTAAAGTTACAGGTTGTAGTTTACAGTTACAGGTTGTAGTTTACAGTTACAGGTTGTAGTTTACAGCTACATGTTGTAGTTTACAGCTGCAGGTTGTAGTTTACAGCTGCAGGTTGTAGTTTACAGTTACAGGTTGTAGTTTAAAGTTACAGGTTGTAGTTTACAGTTACAGGTTGTAGTTTACAGTTACAGGTTGTAGTTTACAGTTACAGGTTGTAGTTTAAAGTTACAGGTTGTAGTTTACAGTTACAGGTTGTAGTTTACAGCTACAGTTTGTAGTTTACAGCTACAGGTTGTAGTTTTAAGCTACAGGTTGTAGTTTACAGGTTGTAGTTTACAGCTACAGGTTGTAGTTTACAGCTACAGGTTGTAGTTTACAGCTACAGGTTGTAGTTTACAGCTACAGGTTGTAGTTTACAGGTTGTAGTTTACAGGTTGTAGTTTTAAGCTACAGGTTGTAGTTTACAGCTGCAGATTGTAGTTTACAGGTTGTAGTTTACAGTTACAGGTTGTAGTTTACAGGTTGTAGTTTACAGCTACAGGTTGTAGTTTACAGCTAGAGGTTGTAGTTTACAGGTTGTAGTTTACAGCTAGAGGTTGTAGTTTACAGGTTGTAGTTTACAGCTACAGGTTGTAGTTTACAGCTTCAGGTTGTAGTTTGCAAGTTGTAGTTTACAGCTGCAGGTTATAGTTTATAGGTTGTAGTTTACAGCTGCAGGTTGTAGTTTACAGCTGCAGGTTGTAGTTTACAGCTACAGGTTGTAGTTTACAGCTGCAGGTTGTAGTTTACAGCTACAGGTTGTAGTTTACAGCTGCAGGTTGTAGTTTACAGCTACAAGTTGTAGTTTACAGCTGCAGGTTGTAGTTTACAGCTTCAGGTTGTAGTTTACAGGTTGTAGTTTACAGTTACAGGTTGTAGTTTACAGGTTGTAGTTTACAGTTACAGGTTGTAGTTTACAGCTAGAGGTTGTAGTTTGCAGGCTGTAGTTTACAGTTACAGGCTGTAGTTTACAGTTACAGGTTGTAGTTTACAGCTAGAGGTTGTAGTTTACAGGTTGTAGTTTACAGCTACAGGTTGTAGTTTACAGGTTGTAGTTTACAGCTACAGGTTGTAGTTTACAGTTACAGGTTGTAGTTTACAGGTTGTAGTTTACAGCTACAGGTTGTAGTTTACAGCTACAGGTTGTAGTTTACAGGTGCAGGTTGTAGTTTACAGTTACAGGTTGTAGTTTACAGGTTGTAGTTTACATGCTGTAGTTTACAGCTACAGGTTGTAGTTTACAGCTACAGGTTGTAGTTTACAGCTAGAGGTTGTAGTTTAAAGGTTGTAGTTTACAGTTACAGGTTGTAGTTTACAGCTAGAGGTTGTAGTTTACAGGCTGTAGTTTACAGCTACAGGTTGTAGTTTACAGCTGCAGGTTGTAGTTTACAGCTGCAGGTTGTAGTTTACAGCTACAGGTTGTAGTTTACAGCTAGAGGTTGTAGTTTACAGTTACAGGTTGTAGTTTACAGGTTGTAGTTTACAGCTAGAGGTTGTAGTTTACAGCTACAGGTTGTAATTTACAGTTGCAGGTTGTAGTTTACAGCTACAGGCTGTAGTTTACAGCTGCAGGTTGTAGTTTACAGTTACAGGTTGTAGTTTACAGTTACAGGTTGTAGTTTACAGGTTGTAGTTTACAGCTACAGGTTGTAGTTTACAGGTTGTAGTTTACAGGTTGTAGTTTACAGCTACAGGTTGTAGTTTACAAGTTGTAGTTTACAGCTGCAGGTTGTAGTTTACAGCTACAGGTTGTAGTTTACAGGTTGTAGTTTACAGGTTGTAGTTTACAGCTACAGGTTGTAGTTTACAGCTGCAGATTGTAGTTTACAGGTTGTAGTTTACAGCTACAGGTTGTAGTTTACAGGCTGTAGTTTACAGCTACAGGTTGTAGTTTACAGGTTGTAGTTTACAGCTACAGGTTGTAGTTTACAAGTTGTAGTTTACAGCTGCAGGTTGTAGTTTACAGCTAGAGGTTGTAGTTTACAGGTTGTAGTTTACAGGTTGTAGTTTACAGCTACAGGTTTTAGTTTACAAGTTGTAGTTTACAGCTGCAGATTGTAGTTTACAGCTACAGGTTGTAGTTTACAGGTTGTAGTTTACAGCTACAGGTTGTAGTTTACAGCTACAGGTGGTAGTTTACAGGCTGTAGTTTACAGCTACAGGTTGTAGTTTCCAGTTACAGGTTGTAGTTTACAGGTTGTAGTTTACAGCTACAGGTTGTAGTTTACAGTTGCAGGTTGTAGTTTACAGCTGCAGGTTGTAGTTTACAGCTAGAGGTTGTAGTTTACAGGCTGTAGTTTACAGTTACAGGTTGTAGTTTACAGGTTGTAGTTTACAGCTACAGGTTGTAGTTTACATGTTGTAGTTTACAGCTGCAGGTTGTAGTTTACAGGTTGTATTTTACAGTTTGTAGTTTACAGGTTGTAGTTTACAGTTTGTAGTTTACAGCTACAGGTTGTAGTTTACAGCTACATGTTGTAGTTTACAGGCTGTAGTTTACAGTTACATGTTGTAGTTTATAGCTACAGGTTGTAGTTTACAGCTACAGGTTGTAGTTTACAGGCTGTAGTTTACAGTTACAGGTTGTAGTTTACAGCTAGAGGTTGTAGTTTACAGTTACAGGCTGTAGTTTACAGTTACAGGTTGTAGTTTACAGTTACAGGTTGTAGATTACAGGTTGTAGTTTACAGCTACAGGTTGTAGTTTACAGCTGCATGTTGTAGTTTACAGCTACAGGCTGTAGTTTACAGCTGCAGGTTGTAGTTTACAGTTACAGGTTGTAGTTTAAAGTTACAGGTTGTAGTTTACAGTTACAGGTTGTAGTTTACAGTTACAGGTTGTAGTTTACAGCTACATGTTGTAGTTTACAGCTGCAGGTTGTAGTTTACAGCTGCAGGTTGTAGTTTACAGTTACAGGTTGTAGTTTAAAGTTACAGGTTGTAGTTTACAGTTACAGGTTGTAGTTTACAGTTACAGGTTGTAGTTTACAGTTACAGGTTGTAGTTTAAAGTTACAGGTTGTAGTTTACAGTTACAGGTTGTAGTTTACAGCTACAGTTTGTAGTTTACAGCTACAGGTTGTAGTTTTAAGCTACAGGTTGTAGTTTACAGGTTGTAGTTTACAGCTACAGGTTGTAGTTTACAGCTACAGGTTGTAGTTTACAGCTACAGGTTGTAGTTTACAGCTACAGGTTGTAGTTTACAGGTTGTAGTTTACAGGTTGTAGTTTTAAGCTACAGGTTGTAGTTTACAGCTGCAGGTTGTAGTTTACAGCTAAACGCTGTAGTTTACAGGTTGTAGTTTACAGTTACAGGTTGTAGTTTACAGCTAAACGCTGTAGTTTACAGGTTGCAGTTTACAGGTAGTTTCTTCAGATCAGTGTTTTCTCTCCAACATAAAGAATAAAACAAATATAATTAAGATCCATTTCTTTGAAACAAAAAATAATACGACTATCTGTGTTTGACGAGAGATATTTGGTGTTACTTTATAACTTTGTTGTAGTTTTGTTTTTTTGTTTGTTTTTTTTAAATTACGTTTATCGACAGAGGTCGGAGGATTCTCGCGAGAGGTCCCGATTCTCGCGAGATGTGGTAGGAGCACGAGGAGCACGAGACAGCAGCAGCATTCAATGTCGAGCTGAAAAATGTCACGGCTCAACGACAGAGAACCCAAAAGCACGACACCAAACAGAATCAGAGTCCCAGAGGCTTTAATCAGGGTCAAAGGCAGGCAGGGGTCAAAACCGGGTAGTCAGGCAGATCAGGCAAACAATCCAAGGGGGTAGGCAAAAATCCAAAAACCGGAATCAAATGGGCCGGTATCTGAGGGGAACTGCTGATGAGGGAAACCAGGTGTGGAGCTGAGTGGATTTCTGGCTGATGAGGGTGGCAGGATCTGGAACGACAGGAGAGTGAGTTAACAAGTAAAAAACATCCAACTGAGAAACCATGACAGAAAAATATATTTTCGGTTATTAAACAAATAGTAAGAGTACATTAAGCGAAAATGTATTCAACAGAGAGGTTATACAGGCATAAATAATCTGGATCAGTAAGAAACCATAGAGTCCCTGCTGGAGTATATGGAAGAAAACTACAATACGATTGTCATGGGTAAAAAAGACGCAGCTACCCCGAACGCCTCATCGTCGAAAAGATCCCGGGACGAAAAATCACCTGGAGCCATATCCCCCCCAGGTAACACCACTACAGACGCCCTGCTGTCCATCGACGCCCGGCTAAGTGGCTTTGAGATCCGTCTGTCCCTCCTTGAGGTCCTGCACAAGGAGATACAAGCGCTGCAGACCTCCCTGGAATTCAGCCAACGGCAGGTAGAATCGTTTGCGGCTGAAAACCGGGATGTAAAGGAGTCGGTAAAAACTCTGACAGAGGGGATGAGTCAGCTTAAAAGGGAGAATAAGTCCATGAAAGAGGCAAATTTAGACCTTCAAGCTAGAAGCATGAGAGACAACTTAGGGGTAAATCCACAAAGAACAGATTGCGCCCGCAAATAGCGCTGTGAATTGCGCTGCATTAGCGCCCGCAATTTGCCCTGCTTTAAGGTCCTATTCACAAAAGATTTTGCTCTAATGATATACCGGCGCAAACACGCCCATAAAGTTTTGCGGCTGAGTGCAATTTACACTTGTCTGAGTGAGCGGAGCTGTTTCCAGTGTTCTCCGTATTTCAGCACACAGATTGGTCCATAATGAAAACTGCAGAGAGCACAATAGCCTCAACTTTCACGTATTTGTACAGATAGATAGATAGATAGATAGATAGATAGATAGATAGATAGATAGATAGATAGATAGATAGATAGATAGATAGATAGATAGATAGATAGATAGATAGATAGATAGATAGATAGATAGATAGATAGATAGATAGATAGATAGATAGATAGATAGATAGATAGAACCTTATTCATCCCCAAAGGGAAATTCAACCGTCCAGCAGCTCATCAAAACATAAACATAAAAATCAACCACACTTCCATTCAGACAATAAAAGCACATTCATAATATTAAAATAAACATATAAGGTTTTTGATTGCAAGGCTGCCCCCCCAACACAAAGCAGCAAAAACGAGTGCACTGGCCACCATCGTGTGGTAGAACATAGCCATCATCTCCACACACACATCAAAAGAACTCAGTGTCTGTATGACATAAGCTAATGAAATGTCAAATGTTAAGAGGCTGTGCGCATTTACGCACAAGGCACAGCACCGGTAACTCCATTAACACTGGATCGGGATCAGATCAGGATCTAATGGTAATTCATGTTCTTTGTTTTGCTACACACACCTACAGGTCAGCTGTTAAACACACACATTCTAGATGTATATGTTTATATGGTGGAATTGTTTGTAATAAAGCAGCCCCTTATGTATGGATGAATCCTGAGCTCCGTCCTGTTATTTTTATTTTTAAATCCGAGATAAGTCCACAACCCCACTTGATCTGACTGTTACAGTCATGTCTGACTGTAGATTTCACCCTTAATATCATTCAGTATCACACAGGCTTGAATGATATTGAAGAGAGAGAGAAAAAGAGCTGCAGGGGGAGTGAAGAGTGATTTTGCACGCAGTTAATACATGCTTATGAAAGACGGTATTTGCTCCACTATTTTTGCGTGTGGCAAATAGCGCTGACCTTTCTGAATTAGGCGCTTTTTGCAATGAGGCTTATTTGCATAGAAAGGGGGCAATTTTGCGCCGAATTTATGAATATTACCTAATTTGCATGCATGCAAATGGCACCGGCGCAGACTGCCACTATTTGCTTGGCAGCGCAGTTTGTGGAGCAATTCGTCCTTTGCGGGTGCTTTGTGAATTAGACGCTCTCTTTTTGTCTCATTTGCACCGGTTTAGCGGCCGCAAAAGCCGCGCAATCCTTTTGTGGATTTGGCCCTTAGTATTCTCTGGAATCCCTGTTCAGGAACCACCTGAAGCTTCCGGAAGACATGGCAAATTTCATCATGTTTCACCGCGTCCATCGCCTTGGAGGAAGAAGATCGGAAGCCCAAAGACCCAGGCCCATTGTTGCCAAGTTTGAACATTACAAGCAAAAGGAGCAGGATCGGAGGCGTGGACCACAGCTACGCGGATTGCCGTTCTCCGTGAACGACCAGTTCCCCCGGGAGATCCTGGACCGTCGCCGAGTCCTCTTCCCGGTCTGGAGGAGGCTCATTACGGAGGGAGCTCGTGCTGTCATCACCGTCGACAAGCTGTTCGTGAACGGACAATTGTACCGCGACCCCAACATCACTCCCTGGCTCTGCTAAACGATGAGTACAAATTTACCTTTTTCTTTTCTCTTTCTTTCTCACTAATTGGTGATTAGATTAGAGATAGCTTCATAAACACTTGGTGATTAGATCAGATAAAGTTTCATAAACATTTTCGGCACATATTAAGGCATTAATAATTCTTGATCTGCTAGTCTCAATGAGTTACAGTCACAAATTGGTGATCGTTTCTTTTTTTTCTTTTTTTTTTTTTTTTTTCTTTTTTTCCCTTGTCTGCACACATATTAATGATTGATACCATGACGATAGAAACCAAAAGCATACACATGTGCATTATTACTATATTTAATATATATATACATATATATACGCATACATATGCGTACACATACATAAATATACACATACAAACCCAGTGAGATTTATTTTTTATTTTTTATTTTTTTTGGTGGGGGGGGTGACGACATCCAATGCCAATCCAGGAAGCAGGAACACATGGAAACACACGCACTGGAAATCTGCAACAAAAAACCACAAAGTGTGTATGTCTATGTGTGTGTGTGTGTGTGTGTGTGTGTATATGATCATGCGTGTGTGTGTGTGTGTGTGTGTGTGTGTGTGTGTGTGTGTGTGTGTGTGTGTGTGTGTATGTATATGTTTGTGTGGCTGTGTATGTTTGTGTATATGCATGTGACTAAGTGGCTATATGTGTGTGTGTGTGTGTGTGTGTGTGTGTGTGTGTGTGTGTGTGTGTGTGTGTGTGTGTGTGTGTATGTATGTGTGTGTGTGTGTGTGTGTGTGTGTGTGTGTGTAATAAACCAAACAAAGCTCTACCTGAAGTGTATCTATAGTGGGGGAGGGGGGGGAGCAACCCCCTTTTTTCTTTTAATTATGATTAGAATTATTTCCCTCCCCCTCACCTCACCTCAATTGTCACACTCCTTTTTTCCTTTTTCCCTCCATGTCTCACTCTGCTGCACTTTCCGTTTGGTTAATTGGTACAAACACACATTTAGAATAACATGGCACACGCATATCCAACTCCTGCAACATTACCATTTACATATAATGTTATTTTCAGTGATTGGATTATGGATAAATTAAAGTTTGTCACCTGGAATGTAAACGGAGCCGGGAACAGATTAAAGAGATTAAAACTTCTTAACCAGATACAAACCCTGCAGGCAGACATTGTCTTGCTACAAGGAACACACTTAGTTGAAGCTTCAGCAGATACATTGGCCACGGCACAATTTCCGCATGTTTTTTCAGCCTGTTACAACTCCAGGCAAAGAGGGGTAGCCATTCTTATTCATAAAAGAATAAATTTCACTGTAAAGGACACACACATTGACTCAGAGGGAAGCGGGGCTGCCGAGCCATTTCGTATCATCTTCGCAAGGGTGTGTCAATGATTTGCAATTACAGGCTGAGCCTACCGTTAGTTTTTAAACTGTAAAAAGTGGGGGGGACAAAAACATGATTTTGAAAAGACGGGGGGGGGGCATGTCCCCCCTGTTGCGCCGGGGCACTCACAGCGTTTAGCGCAGCAACGGCGTGCTGCCACTCACTCGCTGTATTTTATACTATTTATTTTTCTACTTTTACTGTGAGCACAAAATAAAGTAGTTTTAGGCTGCAGGAAGCCACTGCACATGCTCAGTAGGCTCATCCATATGCATTTATGGTAAAAAAGTGGGCGTGTAGAGGGCGGGATATGATTCAGCTGCGCAGCCTTCCAGCTGGACTGTGATTCATAAAGGAACATTGTGTGCCAGTGTGCTGCACATGGTTTTATTGATCCGGATTTTTTTTTGCGCCCGGCATTTTCGGCTTTTGAGTGTACGTGCACTTTTAGTATGAATCCTACGCAGTCCATTTTAGATGAGGCCCCTGGGTCTTTGTGATACATGGCGCTCTTTACACCCAACCCTTAGGAACTACACTTTTTTCTCAGCTGTTCATCACTCATACACTAGGTTAGATTATTTTTTAGTCAGTAGCTCTCTGATGAGAGATATCTCAGAATCACAAATTCACCCAATCATTATTCGCGATCACGCACCTGTTTCTTTCACTCTGGAGAAGAGGGGGGGCGTATCATCCTATCCTTAACAGAATAAGGAAAACTAAAATAGAATTAAATAAAATAATTGACGCAAAAACGCAGTTTCTAGTACAAAGGCTTCGCCTGGAAAACTTTGCACATGCTAACAGATCGGGAAAATATTTAGCCAATCAATTAAAAATGAACAAAGAAAAAACAACCATAACATCTATTAAGGACCAGTCAGGGGAAGTTACACATTATCCCTGTTTAATAAATTCAGTCTTTAGAGACTTTTACTATAAATTATACTCGTCACAAATTGAATCATCTGATCAATCCATTAATGAGTTTCTTGGAGAAATTAACCTGCCAAAGTTACATCAGGAACAGGTTACGAATTTAGACTCAGCGCTCTAAATAGGTGAACTTCATGAAGCTCTTCAACATATGCCCAATAATAAAGCTCCGGGCCCAGATGGTTTCCCAGCTGAATTTCAAAAGGAATTCTGGAGCATATTAGCACCAACATTTTATAAAATGATTCTAAATATTAGGGAGAATAAAAGCTTACCCTTAAATATGAACTCTGCTAATATTAGTCTTTTATTAAAACCGGACAAAGATCCCTTGCTCCCATCGAGCTACCGCCCAATTTCATTGATAAATGTAGACCTTAAAATAATTAGCAAGGCCCTTACTGAACGTCTGAAAAGAGTCACCCCTTCTATTATACATCCAGATCAAACAGGCTTCATTAAAGGTAGACATTCTTCTACTAATAATAGCAGACTATTAAATATTATAGACTATTCGAGTATCAATAAACAGGAAACTACTATTATATCCTTAGACGCGGAAAAAGCATTCGATCGGGTAAAATGCAAGTTTCTATTGGCAACTTTACATAAATTTGGATTTGGCGAATCTTTCATTGACTGGATAAAAATATTATACAGCTCTCCCAAGGCACGTGTAAGGACAAATGATCAAATCTCTACAAGTTTTAACTTGAAAAGAGGCACTAGACAGGGTTGTCCTCTCTCTGTGACAGGCTCACAAGGGGGAACCCAAGAGCGAGACAGTAGTGGAGTGAAGAATGAATTTATTTTAGGGAAGGGGAAAAAGGGGGTCCGGTGGGGGGCAGAGGTGGTTGCTGGCACGGGGAATGGCTGGCGTGGGGAGGAGAGGATGATGGAGGACTGAGTGGAAGCCAGGGGTCGCTTGGAGCTGGAAGGTGGCTAGGAGAACAGGCTGGTTGGTAACTGGCAGATGAGAATGGTCCACGGAGGTTTGACAACAATCTGGCGAGGAGTGGTGGAAAAACCAGTGTAGATATACTGCAGTGGAGATGAGTTGATGGATGGCAGGTGTGGAGACTGAGGGAGCTGATGAGCTGATGGCAGACAGGTGTGGAGGAATCCAGGAGCTGAGTGTGAGTGGCACCACACCCACACACAAAACAAAACACAGGGAGTGACACAAGGAAACACAAGGGAGGGGAGAACACAGGGAAACACAGGGAAAGAGGGAGGTACAGCCATAGACATATATAAAGGCTAGATGACTCGTCCGCGCTGCTGCCAATGGAGAGCGACGTCGTCACACGGCGGCCATCTTGCCACAGGAGAGCTCGCTCAGAATAACATTGTGTTCAATGGAGCATGTACTGCAAAACAACCTTAACTTGCTCAATTCTCAACAGATTTTCAAAAAGTTTGGTTTGTTATGAACGTCAGAGATGTAGTTATGACACTGCATACTTGTGAATAATTATAAACATTGAAAAACGTACTTTTATATGAAAATAACCAGAAACAGATAGCCATGACATGGTTTTCATATTTAATCAATATTTCTATAGTATTCTTAGTAATATTTATAGTTACATTATAACATATATACATATATATATATTATTACCATATATATATATATATATATATATATATATATATATATATATATATATATATATATATATATATATATATATATACATATATATACATATTATTACCATATAACATGTATTCATATGACATAACACATTAATATATTATTACATTATGATGTATTTACGTCATGACATTACATATGTGTGTCTATGTGAAGGACAGAGTCATATTGATAAGTTCAGAAAAGTGTTTTTTATTGTTGTGTTTTGATGTATTTGATGTAAGTCCAGTGGATATTTAAAGCTTACAGAAGGCTGCATTTAACTGCTGCTATGTCATTCCTGCAGTATTTCTGCAGCTGTTTTGGTCAGGGCTATTATTTGTATTATATTATTTGTAATCAGCACAAATTATCTGTCCCCATATGATCAAATCCACCATCCCCCCTGATTTTATTTTTTTTTTACAACTTGAGTACTGGTGGTCACCCTTGATAACTTGGGCAGGTAACGTTAACGTTAGTTAGTGGTGATACTATTATATTGATATTGATATTATTGTATATGCTGCATGATTAGGTCGTTTTTCACAACGAAGAGATACAATTTCAACATGTCCAAGCATCCCGAATCATACCCACGTTAATGACGTTTATGATGAACCAATCCGTTTGTAAATCCGTCAAGATTTCAGCAAGTTTTGAGTATTTTTGTCTGTACAGACCACTCACCCTCCAACATCAACAGCTATAGCGCACTCATGCGCACCAGAGAGTCTCCTGTGGCAAGATGGCCGCGGGTGAACGACGCTGGAGACTCCGCCGTGAGTCATCTAGCCTTTATATATGTCTATGGGTACAGCCATGGCTGTAACAGTATTAAACTGTACCAGTGAAATACCAGCACAAACATCATGAAATACACAAGTTTATCTTTTAATAAATAATAATAAAACAGGACAAACATGAACAAAGTACATGTTTGTTTCCCAGGTCAACGGTCAACGTCTCAGAAACAACAAGAACATCTTTTAAGTTGAAATCTAACAAAAAAAAGACAAAAACTGAATGTTCAGTTTAATACAATTCAACTTAAAAACAAGGATCTTTTTAAATGCTGCTTTTGCAGACATTTCATTTCCGTTGGTGTTTTTCCAAAAACAGTTTTAGTCTTATGTCATGCACATAAAGGAAATTACACCATCACAGACACGTGCAGCAGAGAAAACCACCGGAACATTAAAAGTTGGTCTGATGTTGTAACTTTATCTCCGTATTAGTCCAGTAAACATGTTGACTTTATTCCATCTTCTGGGTGTTTTTATGTTAAAGATGAGCTGGTGGTTAAGTTCCCCAGAAACAGGAAGTTCCACCATCAGAAACAGGAAGTGCCACCATCAGAAACAGGAAGTGACACCATCTCAATCAGACCTGCAGCAGAGAAGCATAATTTCATCCAGCAGAGACAGAATGACACCACGACTGCAGCTCTTCATCACTTTACTGCTTCACTTTGAAGGTAAAGATCAACTCTGACTCGTGTTTTAGGGTTTCATTTGATATCAAATGTGTTTTCTTTAATAAAACTCACCTCTGTTACAATCAGACCACTTAAAGACAACGTTACATAACTGAATGATTCACCAGAGATTATGTGTGTTGAAGTCTCTTCTCTGTGTTGACAAACATAAATATGTAGGTTAAATATGTTTCTAGGGTCAGGTTGATGTGTGAAGTGTAAAACTTTTCTCAGAGTGTTTTTCTCTGCAGCAGGAATCAGTGGTGAGATCTATCTCCATCACAGAGCTGGAGATGACGTCGTTTTACCGTTTGACGTTGATTCTTCACATTACCAATGTTCTGATGTTGAATGGATTCTTTACCAAGATCGATATACAAAACTAATCATTCATAATTGAACTATTGTGAAGACGTCACCTGGAGCTGACAGGATGAGTTTGAGCAGAAACTGCTCTCTGATCATCAACAACATCACCGCTGAAGATGCTGGTCGTTACACCTGTACGATTAGATATACCTACACACATGTGTATCTGAATGTTTTAACAGGTGAGTGTTTTGACTTAATAACATCCAGACTGTCAGTTTGAATCCTCCTCATCAACTCTGAGTGAAACGCTGTTAAAAGCTTGTGTGGATTTGTCGGCGTGTTTGGGATCGTCCTCAACATGATGGATCCTCTCAGAGGAACTGGACCACAAACACCTAACGTTTATTTACACATTGAAATATTTGATGTTTCCATCAGAGAATCACTCAGTAAAACTGGATCAGTAAAATGTAGAGTTTCTCTTATTCAAGTGGCTGAAATAACAGTTTTTTGTCTTCTTCCAGTCTCTCCATCTCCATCAGATGTGGATCCAGGAAGGGATGGAGACGTGACATTACGCTGTTCTCTGGTGAGATACCGTATCTTGGGTCCCTGTGAGCAGAACATCATCATCTGGGTGGATGAGACAGGAAGTGTGCTGCTTGGTGAAGGGGATGGGTTTGTGTCTGGAGGAAAGAACAACTGTGTTTCTGATCTGATGGTGAAACATCAGAGACGCTCCAAGAGAAGATTCACCTGCCGGGTTGTTGAAGGAGACAGAGTGGAGATAGATGCTGAATACACGCTGGACTTTACAGGTAAGACCCTGAAATCATGGAGATAATAAAAACTGGATGTCATCATTCAGACTTCACACTTTTAATCAGTTGAAGTATTAATATTAACTTTCCGACCATTTTGTTGAATCCATTGATTCCAGATTATACCGGATTGATTATTGGATGGGTGGTCCGGGGGCTGATGGTGGTTCTGGTCATCATCGCTACGTTTCTCATCATTTACTGGATGAAAGTTAAAAGGAACAATCCCAGAAATCAAACAGGTGTGTTTGACCTGCCTGTCAGGTTGTTATTTAGTTTCTGAAGTTAGATTGAGTTAAACTCTGAAACAAAATCAACAAACAGCATTTTCTCAAACTGGAATAAAGCAGTTAAAGATGTGATTGTTGGTGAAAATGTCGTGGAGACTTGTGGACGACTGGTGAGAGTCTGAGATGGTGGATTTCATCTGCCGCTTTTCAAAGAACGACTGCAGGATAAAATTATCTAAACTAGACTTGAAGAGAAGACGTCAACTGCACATGTGAATAAAAGAGGAAGTAGAAACTATTAGAAAGACGTAGAAAAATGAGAAGTTGAAGTAGAAGTAGAAGTAAAAGTAAAAACTAGTAGAAACTATTTCTTCCCTCCAGCATCACTGGAAATGTAACATACGTGACTTATTAATGAACAAGTTAATCAGAAGTTATATTATTATTAATAATAATGATAGAATAAAGATAATAAATGTGTCTTGTCAACTAACTCTAAGAATTTAACATTCTTTGTTCCAGATGTTCAGTTGCCAATGCAGCAGTATGTGAGTATCTTCACTAATATTTAATATTTTATATATACCGATATGTAGCTTTAAAATATAAATATGTATGGAACATCCATATGGAGCTGGAACAGTCTCATAATTCGCAAATGCACACGAACTTGTCCTGTGCATTTGCGAATCGGTGTGTGCATTTGCGAATTATGAGACTGTTCTAGCTCCATATATCCAGGTTTATCTAATATTTCCTGTTTGTTCATTTCCATCAACATTTGCTGCTGATTATTCTTGGTTTTCTGTTAATAAACCTAAACACCAGAGAGTCAATCATTATTGTTGTCTTAGTTTACTAACAAGACGTTAAATAAACATTTATAGCTGCTAACTTCCATACATTTTATTAATAGATTTTATTCTGATATTGATATAAAAGAGTTTATAATTGCAGATCAATTTCACAGGAACCATTAAGAACAGTCCATTATCATGTAAATATCATCTTTATCTCCCTCTGGTGGTGAAAACATGAATTACAAGAACATTGTCTGTTTCCACAGGTGAACAGGGATGAAGATGGTGATGATGATGATGTGGTGAACTATGAAAACGATGTAGGCCTGCCTGCTTCTGACCGATCCACTGATCAATAAATCAGCTGTGTGTGATGGAAACGTTAGCGTTAGCCTGATTACAGAGCAGCAGACGGATGTTTGGTCTCTGTTAGAGGGAAAATGGCTGGTCTGAAAGGCTTATTTGTCAGGGTTTGACACTTCCCCCCCAGTTTTTGAGTTTCAGTTCTGTCCCTCCTGTGTCCCATTTGCCCTGATTGTCTGCACCTGTGTCTCGTCGTGTCTCGTTATCCCCTGTGTATATCTGGTCTTGTCATTCCTTTGTTCCCTGTTGGTCCGTATTATTTCTTCCTCCATGTCTCCTCGTAGTTTTTCCTGATCCTGGTTTTTGTTGATCCTGCTCTGCAGCGCTTTTAGTTCTTGTTTTTGTAAATAAATCCTTGGTTTTTGCAACTCCTGGCTCCTGCTCTCCTGCATTTGGGTCCTCAGCAAACCGAACCACAACATTATTTAGCTACTTATGCCCGTTGGAAGTGTTCTATTATTGTGTTCATATTATTCTGTGTTCATTAGCTGCATCATACCCTGTGTCCGCTGTATGATGTCACGTATGATGGACGTCTCCATGATTCAATGTACTGCTATGGTCCAGTATGTTCCGTATGATGGACGTCTCCATGATTCAATGTACTGCTATGGTCCAGTATGTCCCGTATGATGGACGTCTCCATGATTCAATGTACTGCTATGGTCCAGTATGTCCCGTATGATGGACGTCTCCATGATTCAATGTACTGCTATGGTCCAGTATGTCCCGTATGATCAACGTCTCCATGATTCAATGTACTGCTATGGTCCAGTATGTTCCGTATGATGGACGTCTCCATGATTCAATGTACTGCTATGGTCCAGAATGTCCCGTATGATGGACGTCTCCATGATTCAATGTACTGCTATGGTCCAGTATGTCCCGTATGATGGACGTCTCCATGATTCAATATACTGCTATGGTCCAGTATGTCCCGTATGATGGACGTCTCCATGATTCAATGTACTGCTATGGTCCAGTATGTTCCGTATGATGGACGTCTCCATGATTCAATGTACTGCTATGGTCCAGTATGTCCCGTATGATGGACGTCTCCATGATTCAATGTACTGCTATGGTCCAGTATGTCCCGTATGATGGACGTCTCCATGATTCAATGTACTGCTATGGTCCAGTATGTCCCGTATGATCAACGTCTCCATGATTCAATGTACTGCTATGGTCCAGTATGTCCTGTATGATGGACGTCTCCATGATTCAATATACTGCTATGGTCCAGTATGTCCCGTATGATGGACGTCTCCATGATTCAATATACTGTTATGGTCCAGTATGTCCCGTATGATGGACGTCTCCATGATTCAATGTACTGCTATGGTCCAGTATGTCCCGTATGATGGACGTGTCCATGATTCAATGTACTGCTATGGTCCAGTATGCTGCGTCCACTGCTGGAGATTCGGACCTCGCTTTGCTGGAGGTGAAATTCCAACAGGCGATGAAAGATGATGACGTGTAATTAATGATGATCTGGTAGAAAATGCTTGTCAAGTTACCACGATTTGATATACTGCATGTGCATTATCCTAAAATGATAAACAGGGGGGAATGTTAGAGGGAGAATATATACTCATGATGTGGCCTTCGTTTATATTCATTATAATCTCACTTATAAAGGCCTGTTTGATTTCTTTTGTACCTTTAGTGTCTCATATGGTGATCCTCACTGTGAGCTGAAATTACTGATATACTCATGATAGTAACGCTTTTACCCTAAAAAGTTTGTGTGTACTAACAAATCCTTATGTGGAGGACTATGTGTGTTGAGTTATGTGGGTTGGAAATTATACTTTTTAGTATCATAGGGGGGAATTGTTGAAGATGGAATATTGTTATAATCATATATTTTATATAATCACTTAAACAACTATGGTTGATAGAAATGTGGCTGTACTAAGAAAGAGGAAAAACACCTGCCTTACACACACGGGTGATAAGAGGGAGGGGGAGCCCCCGAGCATCTGTGAGAAGGAGATGACCTTGGAGGAGAGGCCTAGGCTATGGAGCAGAGGATGAGATCACTGAGAGAAATAGAGGGGCCCCGGCATCAATACGCTCATTATATTTGACAAAGTGTCAGAATAGGACTTTAAAGGGGTTGTGAGCACAATGTATATGGACGGTGCGTGTAAAACTACAGATAATGTCGATTTAGGCTTTATAAGGAGAGGTCCGGGGAGGGGTCCGCAGAGCCTCCGCGTCCGGACCCGTGATCCCTCTCCTGTGTAAAGTCTCATTGTATTTTTTGCAATAAAGACGTCGCAGTACTTGGGACGAACATCAGCCAAAACTTTGACTTGTGTTTTTTCTTAATCTTGGACCAAAGATTTAAAAACTTAGAAAAATTGGACATAGGTCTTATAACAGGATTTTTTAATTATACAGTCTCTGCAGATATCCTGCCATCCTAACGTACTACATGCTACATACTGCAAAGTATGTACTGTATACTGCCTACTAAATGAACGATTCAGTAGCCGCTCCAGCAGACCGTTCAGCAGTAGCAGCCAAGTATCCAAGAATGCATTTCACACCAAAACGACAGCGAAAGCTGAGAGCTAAAAGCTGTTTTAATTTCCGCTGTAGCTCTGATAATATGCCACTGTATTCAGTTTTAATATTTTTTCAGGCGTAAAAGTAACCGTTAAGATCCCCAACCTGGGCTCCGTTTATCCAAATAACGCCTGTTAAGAAATTTGATCCGATGTTTCGGGGATCAGAAGAGCCGCCGGCCCCGGGCAGCAGCAGCTGTTACCATGGTAACAGCAGCAGCAGCTGTTACCAACCGGGGGGGAAGAAGGTGTGATCCTGAGGGGGGGTCTTTTGGGGTTGCTGGTATTTATAGGTTTTGGGGCGGGTCTGTTCAAAGGGGCAGTACCCCCCTTTCAGGCCTGGCAGGACCGTAGTTTCCTGGGGCTCCACCGTGTCCGGCCCCCCGAGGTGTCATAAACCTCAGGGAGTCCTGGCTCTGGTACCTTGACGTTTGTCTTTCCTTTGGACTGGGAGGAACCCCGCTGGTTTTGTGGGCTGCACTGTGTCCGACCCCCCCAGGCGCCGTCCTCCTTTGATCTGGAGCCATGCAGCGGGGGTCATAAACTGACCAAGAGGTCCGTGGGGGTCATAAACTGACCAGGAGGTTAGCAGCAGGGGTCATAAAACCTTAGCTTGGCTTCGGCCCCTTTACTGGTCAAAGAGCCTGAAAATGTTCCCCCAATCATTAATTCATAATCATTTATAAGTTCAGAGCAGTGTTGTTCTCGTTCACGAAAACGGAAACGAAATATGTTCGTCAACGCCCATTTTTCCCTTTTTGAAGTTACCGCCAGCTCTGCATGCAGCCGCAGCTGCACACGATCTCAACGCGGACATTTCATTTCATTAAATAAAATAAAACGGTAACATGCTTTGCACGGGGATCGGGAGAAAGAGAAGGGAAGATGTCTGGAAACATTTTAGATACATTGACGTCGAAGATAAAACGGAATGCTTGATTTTAACGGACGGGGAGCAGTGCGGTCATAAGTTGAAGGGAAAGAACACTACAAATCTGAAATGACACATCTCCATTTACCACAAAGAAATCAAGGTAAGCTAAGTTAATTTAAAGTATGTTGCTGGTTGTTTACAACATTAAATCAACGTTGTGTTGTTGAGTGTACTGTCAGCTTAATGTTACTACAATAAAACCTACCCGAAAGTAGTCTACTAGTTAGTGTGTGTGAGTGTGTGTGTGTGTGTGTGTGTGTGTGTGTGTGTGTGTGTGTGTGTGTGTGTGTGTGTGTGTGTGTGTGTGTGTGTGTGTGTGTGACCTTATGACATTATGAGCAAAGGCTTTCAAGTGCGACTGTTTTCATTCATTCACATGGTTTTTGTGCAGAAGTTCAAAGCCCCTCTAAGATTATTTTGTTTAAATGCACACCACACACACTTATACAAGAGGTCCATAAACACAAATAAATCCAAACATGGGGCATTTTGAATCACATGAAAGGTGCAGCCATAGAGAGAATCATAACAAACTCCAGCTTTTTGTTGAGTCGTTTACACAGCTGCGACTGCAGCCAAAGTTTATAAAACCTGGCATTTAGAGGGTTAAATCTTTAAAAAATCATGAATATTTGATATCAATACTTAGGTCAGATATTGGTGAAAGAAATGAGCTCAATTAAAGTAGAATATAATATTAATGTATAATATGTTTTAAATAATTGTCGAACTAAAATTAGACTAAATTGTCAGACTAAAACTAGACTAAAATGCAAATAGTTTTTGTTGACTAAAACTAAACAAATAAATTCACGGTTTCATGGACTAAAACAAAGACTAAAATGCTCGACTTTTAGTCGACAAAAATGTGACTAAATAAAAAAAGATGAGTTCGACTAAATATGACAAAAAATAACAACGGCGATTGAAACAGGACTAAGACTGAAACAAAATTTAAAAATAGCCGACAAGAACAACACTGGTTCAGAGTTCACATGAGCACATGGGCGCGGCACAACACTGTAATTTGTTATTAGCAGGATGTCCAAGTAATTTGCTGAATAGGCTCCAGCTGATCCAGAATGCAGCAGCACGAGTGCTGACAGGAATCAGCAGGAGAGACCACGTCTCTCCAGTGTTAGCGTCGCTCCATTGGCTACCTGTAAAATTCAGAATCCAATTTAAAATTTTATTACTTGCATATAAAGCCCAAAACGGCTTAGCTCCGCAGTATTTACAAGACCTGATAGTGCCTTATGGTCCTGGCAGAGCGCTCCGTTCTCAGAGTGCAGGTTTACTCGTAGTTCCTAGAGTATCTAAATGTAGATTTGGAGAGCGGGCGTTCTGCTATCAGGCACCATTAATATGGAACCAACTTCCAATCTGGATTAAGGAGGCTGACACCACCTCCACCTTTAAAACTAAACTTAAAACCTTTCTGTTTAGTAAAGCCTATAGTTAGTGTTTAGTAAACCTCTAGCTGGTGTTAGTAAATCTCTAGGTAGTGTAAACTCTAGTGTGTTAGAGTCAGTAGTCATAGTTGCAGCTATAGTACAAGACTATAATAGTTAGTCTCAAATATAGCTTGGTGGTAGATATGCTGCTATAGGCCTATGCTGCAGGGGGGCACCGACATGATCCGCTGGGCGGTGCCTCTCACCCTTCTTCTCCTCTCCTCTTCCCTTCCTCTCTTCTCCATTACCATTTTTATTTATTATAAATATCTCATAGCTATCGTTTTTGTCCATCGTTCCTGTAGTTTCTTGTGCCGGCCCCCCTTTTTTCTCTTTTGTGCATGTTTGCAGGCCGGAGCCTCGGGAGCTGCGTTCTGGCCTGCGGTCCTGGTCCCCCCCCATCTCCGGTCATCCCGCTGCTGCTTCCACCTGCCTACGTGGATGTCTGCTGTGTGCTGCTGACGCCCCCCCCCCTTCTGATCATCCTGTTGCTGCTTCCGCCTGCCTGCGACCCCCCCCCCCCCCTGGTCATCCCGCTGCTGCTTCCACCTGCCTGCTGTGTGCTGCTGACGTCCCTGACTCCCCCAGTCTGGCCTTCAGCGGGAGGGTCCCCCCTTATGAGCCTGGTCCTGCTCAAGGTTTCTTCCTCCTAAAGGGGAGTTTTTCCTTGCCACTGTTTGTCTTAACGTTTTTCTCCCACTAGGGGAGTTTTTACCTGCCATTGTTTATGTAATAATTGCTCGGGGGTTTATGTTTATGTTTATGTTCATGTTCTGGATCTCTGGAAAGCGTCTAGAGACAACATATGTTGTATTAGACGCTATATAAATAAAGTTGAATTGAAAAGTTGAATTATCCTTATTGCTTGGTCACACAGTGCTTTTGATTTTTTTAATAATAATAATAATGACTTGGATTTATATAGCGCCCTTCTAGGCACCCAGAGCGCTTTACAGAGATCATTATTCATTCATACACATTCTCTCTGGTGGTGGTAAGCTACAATTTGTACAATTTGTCGAACGGCCGACCTTCTGATCATTGGACGACCCGCTCTACCACCTGAGCTACTGCCGCCCCTTTCCTTCATGGACTATTGTGCTAAATGTGATTTGTTTTGTTAACGCATATTGTTTGAAGTAGATTAGTTTATATTTCATTATGGGACTTTTTTTTCCTCATCATATTGGGGTTTTTCCCTTTCTTTTAGGTTAAGTGTAGCTAGACGGTAGACTCTTTTACCCTCCTCTTGTCCAGTGAGGGGAGGGGTTTTGGATCTTTGGTACCCGTGACCTGTTATCCTCTGCCTGGGGTCTGTAACTCCCAAGTTGGAGACTGGGTGTGCTAGCGTTTGGCTGGTGCAGGGCAGAGCATGAAGGTCATGGGGTAGGTCAGTACAAAATGTCCTATTTTATTATGGTTTAACATAAAATGCTAAAAAGGGTGAAATGTAACGGGAAATTTTAGTATAAAATCTTGTATGCTTTAAGACTATAGCACAAATCCTGTTTTCAAATGAACATTGCTATGCTGCCCGAGGTCAAGCTCTCTGACACAAAGCCTGTGGACTTTCTCACTATCAGGCGGTGGAGCCAGGTTGAGCGTCAGGGGGCCATATTTTGTCTCATTGTTTTAAGCTTGCTGGAACTATAAGATAGCGTGTTTCTAAATATCTTCAGCTCACTCAGGACTGACTGCTCGTCTGATCAGACTGCACTGTGTGATCTCCATTCATGAATGCTTTTATTAAAACTCCAGAAAGACAGCTGATGTGTCCTGACATTCTTTTTTGAACACTTTATTGAACAAACAAAAATTTTTGCCACCACATCTTCTAGAGAGATTGCGGCTGGAGCAGAGCGTCTTGTTTTTATACTTCTAGGGAGATTGTGGCTGGATCAGAGCGTCTTGTTTTTATTCTTCTAGGGAGATTGTGGCTGGAGCAGAGCATCTTGTTTTTATTCTTCTAGAGAGATTGTGGCTGGAGCGTCTTGTTTTTATTCTTCTAGGGAGATTGTGGCTGGAGAAGAGCATATTGGTTTTATTCTTCTAGAGAAATTGTGGCTGGAGCGGAGCGTATTGGATTTATTCTTCTAGAGGGATTGTGGCTGGAGAAGAGCGTCTTGTTTTTATTCTTCTAGAGAGATTGTGTCTGGAGCAGGGCATCTTGTTTTTATTCTTCTAGAGAGATTGTGGCTGGAGCAGAGCGTCTTGTTTTTATTCTTCTAGAGAGATTGTGTCTGGAGCAGGGCATCTTGTTTTTATTCTTCTAGAGAGATTGTGGCTGGAGCAGAGCGTCTTGTTTTTATTCTTCTAAGGAGAGTGTGGCTGGAGCAGAGCCTCTTGTTTTTATTCTTCTAGAGAGATTGTGGCTGGAGCAGAGCGTATTGTTTTATTCTTCTAGGGAGATTGTGGCTGGAGCAGAGCGTCTTGTTTTTATTCTTCTAGGGAGATTGTGGCTGGAGCAGAGCGGCTTGTTTTTATTCTTCTAGAGAGATTGTGGCTGGAGCAGAGCGTCTTGTTTTTATTCTTCTAGGGAGATTGTGGCTGGACCAGAGCGCCTTGTTTTTATTCTTCTAGAGAGATTGTGGCTGGACTGTCTTGTTTTTATTCTTCTAGAGAGATTGTGGCTGGAGCGTCTTGTTTTTATTCTTCTAGAGAGATTGTGGCTGGAGCAGAGCGTCTTGTTTTTATTCTTCTAGAGAGATTGTGGCTGGAGCGTCTTGTTTTTATTCTTCTAGAGAGATTGTGGCTGGAGCAGAGCGTCTTGTTTTTATTCTTCTAGAGAGATTGTGGCTGGACCGTCTTGTTTTTATTCTTCTAGAGAGATTGTGGCTGGAGCGTCTTGTTTTTATTCTTCTAGAGAGATTGTGGCTGGAGCAGAGCGTATTGTTTTATTCTTCTAGGGAGATTGTGGCTGGAGCAGAGCGTCTTGTTTTTATTCTTCTAGGGAGATTGTGGCTGGAGCAGAGCGGCTTGTTTTTATTCTTCTAGAGAGATTGTGGCTGGAGAAGAGCGTCTTGTTTTTATTCTTCTAGAGTGATTGTGGCTGGAGCGTCTTGTTTTTATTCTTCTAGAGAGATTGTGGCTGGAGAAGAGCGTCTTGTTTTTATTCTTCTAGAGTGATTGTGGCTGGAGCGTCTTGTTTTTATTCTTCTAGAGAGATTGTGGCTGGAGCGTCTTGTTTTTATTCTTCTAGAGATTGTGTCTGGAGCAGAGCGTCTTGTTTTATTCTTCTAGAGATTGTGTCTGGAGCAGGGCGTCTTGTTTTTATTCTTCTAGAGAGATTGTGGCTGGAGCAGAGCGTCTTGTTTTTATTCTTCTAGAGAGATTGTGTCTGGAGCAGAGCGTCTTGTTTTATTCTTCTAGAGATTGTGTCTGGAGCAGAGCGTCTTGTTTTTATTCTTCTAGAGAGATTGTGGCTGGAGCAGAGCGTCTTGTTTTTATTCTTCTAGAGAGATTGTGGCTGGAGAAGAGTGTCTTGTTTTTATTCTTCTAGAGAGATTGTGTCTGGAGCAGAGCGTCTTGTTTTATTCTTCTAGAGATTGTGTCTGGAGCAGAGCGTCTTGTTTTTATTCTTCTAAGGAGGGTGTGGCTGGAGCAGAACCTCTTGTTTTCATTCTTCTAGAGAGATTGTGGCTGGACTGTCTTGTTTTTATTCTTCTAGAGAGATTGTGGCTGGAGCGTCTTGTTTTTATTCTTCTAGAGAGATTGTGGCTGGAGCAGAGCGTCTTGTTTTTATTCTTCTAGAGAGATTGTGGCTGGAGCAGAGCGTATTGGATTTATTCTTCTAGAGGGATTGTGGCTGGAGAAGAGCGTCTTGTTTTTATTCTTCTAGAGAGATTGTGTCTGGAGCAGGGCGTCTTGTTTTTATTCTTCTAGAGAGATCGTGGCTGGAGCAGAGCGTCTTGTTTTTATTCTTCTAGAGAGATTGTGTCTGGAGCAGAGCGTCTTGTTTTATTCTTCTAGAGAGATTGTGGCTGGAGAAGAGCGTCTTGTTTTTATTCTTCTAGAGAGATTGTGTCTGGAGCAGAGCGTCTTGTTTTATTCTTCTAGAGATTGTGTCTGGAGCAGAAGGTCTTGTTTTTATTCTTCTAAGGAGAGTGTGGCTGGAGCAGAGCCTCTTGTTTTTATTCTTCTAGGGAGATTGTGGCTGGAGCAGAGCGTCTTGTTTTTATTCTTCTAGGGAGATTGTGGCTGGAGCAGAGCGTCTTGTTTTTATTCTTCTAGAGAGATTGTGGCTGGAGCGTCTTGTTTTTATTCTTCTAGAGAGATTGTGGCTGGAGCGTCTTGTTTTTATTCTTCTAGAGAGATTGTTGCTGGAGCAGAGCGTCTTGTTTTTATTCTTCTAGAGAGATTGTGGCTGGAGAAGAGCGTCTTGTTTTTATTCTTCTAGAGAGATTGTGGCTGGAGCAGAGCGTCTTGTTTTATTCTTCTAGAGATTGTGTCTGGAGCAGGGCGTCTTGTTTTTATTCTTCTAGAGAGATCGTGGCTGGAGCAGAGCGTCTTGTTTTTATTCTTCTAGAGAGATTGTGTCTGGAGCAGAGCGTCTTGTTTTATTCTTCTAGAGAGATTGTGGCTGGAGAAGAGCGTCTTGTTTTTATTCTTCTAGAGAGATTGTGTCTGGAGCAGAGCGTCTTGTTTTATTCTTCTAGAGATTGTGTCTGGAGCAGAAGGTCTTGTTTTTATTCTTCTAAGGAGACTGTGGCTGGAGCAGAGCCTCTTGTTTTTATTCTTCTAGGGAGATTGTGGCTGGAGCAGAGCGTCTTGTTTTTATTCTTCTAGGGAGATTGTGGCTGGAGCAGAGCGTCTTGTTTTTATTCTTAATAATAATAATAATAATAATACATTTTATTTATATAGCGCTTTTCAGGGCACTCAAAGACGCTTTACATTACAACAAAACACAAATACAAATTACAATTACACAGGACAGTACATAAGGACACAACATGAGACAGGACATTAATCACACATTAAAAGCAGTTCTGTAAAGGTGAGTTTTGAGATGGGATTTGAATGCTGGGAGGTCTGTACAGTCACGGATGTTTTTGGGGAGGGAGTTCCAGAGGGTGGGTGCAGCGATGGAGAAGGCCCTGTCGCCCCAGGTCCGGTGCTTGGTTCTGACTGGAAGGGACAGGAGGTTGGCGTCAGAGGAGCGGAGGCTGCGGGAGGGAGTGTAGCGGTGGAGCAGGTCGGTGAGGTAGCAGGGGGCCTGGTTGTGGAGGGCTTTGTGGGTGAGGAGAAGGATTTTGAAGTGGATCCGTTGAGGGATGGGGAGCCAGTGGAGCTTCTGGAGGACTGGGGTGATGTGATCTCTGGAGCGGGTGTGGGTGAGCAGGCGGGCGGCAGAGTTTTGAATGTATTGAAGTTTATTGAGGACCTTGGAAGTTGAACCGTAGAGGATGCTGTTGCAGTAGTCGAGTCTTGAGGTGATGAAGGCGTGGATCAAGGTTTCAGCGGTAGAGAAGGAGAGTGATGGACGGAGACGGGCAATATTTTTGAGGTGGAAGAAAGCAGTCCTTGTGATGTGGTTGACATGGTGTTGGAAGGAGAGGTTACTGTCCAGGATAACTCCGAGGTTGCGGATGTGAGTGGAGGGAGACAGAATGGAGTTGTCCATGGTGAGGGTGAAGTTGTGAGCGGTTTTGGTGAGGGATTTTGGGCCGATGATGAGCATGTCCGATTTGTTGCAGTTGAGTTGGAGGAAGTTCGAGTGCATCCATGATTTGATTTCGGTGAGGCAGTTGGTCAGGGTAGAGTGGGTTGCAGAGGTGAGGGATTTGGTGGAGATGTACAGTTGGACGTCGTCGGCGTAGCAGTGGAAGTGGAGGCGGTGGCGGCGGATGATGTTGCCAAGGGGGAGCATGTAGAGGATGAAGAGCAGAGGACCAAGCACCGAACCCTGGGGGACGCCTTGTGACAGAGGGGCAGTGGAGGAGGAGCAGTTGTTGATGCTGATGAATTGATGTCTGTTGGTGAGATAGGATTTTAACCAGGAGAGGGCGGATCCGGTGATGTAGAGAGATGATTCCAGGCGGGAAAGGAGGATGGTGTGGCTGATGGTGTCGAAGGCTGCTGTGAGGTCCAGGAGAAGGAGAATGCTGAGGTTGCCGGAGTCGGAGGAGAGAAGGAGGTCATTGGTGACTTTGATGAGGGCTGTTTCTGTGCTGTGACGTGAGCGGAAACCAGATTGAAATGTTTCAAACAGATCATTGGAGGTGAGGTGGGTCTTGAGCTGAGTGGCGACGGCACGTTCCAGAATTTTTGACAGGAAAGGGAGGTTGGAAATGGGCCGGAAGTTGTTCATGGTGTCAGGGTTGAGTCCAGGTTTTTTGAGGATGGGGGTGACAGCTGCCAGTTTGAGGGTGTCCGGGACTGATCCAGAGCTGAAGGAGGAGTTGACGATGTTGATGATGAGTGGGGAGATGGCTGGGAGACAGTTTTTTATAAATGTGGATGGGATGGGGTCCAGAGCACAGGAAGATGTTTTCATGCCCATCATGACTGTAGAAAGAGACGCTGAAGACATGGGAGAGAAGTGAGACAGGGACTGAGAGGTGGAGGGGGGGGAAACAGGTGGGGAGGTGGAGGGGGTGGAGGAGGTGGTCAGGTTACTGTAGATGGTCTGGATTTTGGATTGAAAAAATGAGAGGAAGTCGTTGCACTTAGAGACTGTGAAGGAGTTGGAGATGTTGTCACTGGGTTTGAGAAGTTTGTTGATTGTGGAGAAGAGAGCCTTTGGGTTGGAGGAGTCGGAATGGATGATGTTGGAGAAGTAGGTGGAGCGAGCTGAGTTGAGGGCATCCTTGTATTGGTGGAGATGATCAGTGTAGGCGAGTTGATGAACAGTTAATCCAGATTTCTTGCAGAGTCGCTCGAGTTGACGTTTACGGGATTTCAGTTTGCGGAGTTCAGGGGTGTACCAGGGTGCTGAGCGTGCGAAAGAGACTGTTTTGGTTTTGATGGGAGCCAGTTGATCAAGACAGGAGGAGAGTGTATGATTGTAGTAATCCACGAGGTCCGAGGGGTTGTCGGGTGACGGGGGAGGGGAGGCAGACATCTGAGTGGCGAGAGAGGCTGAGAGGGCAGAGGGGGAGATGGATCTGATGTTGCGGAAGGATATTTTGCGTGCTTCTTTGGGAGTGGGGATGGGGATGTTGATGTCCATAATGATTGCCAGGTGATCAGACACGTGGAGGTTGAGGCTGGAGAGCTGATTTATGGTGAGGCCGGTGGAGCAGACGAGATCGAGGGTGTGGCCGCGGGCGTGAGTGGGGAAGTCGACGTGTTGAGTGAAGTTGAGGCAGTGTAGCAGGTCCAGGAATTCAGCAGCAGGTTTAGAGTTTGCATCGTTGATGTGGAAGTTGAAGTCACCCAGGAGGAGAACAGAGGGAGAGATGGAGCAGAGCTGGGTCAGAAAATCTGAGAGATCCGAGAGAAAGGAGGGGTTTGGTTTGGGGGGGCGATAAATGACGGCGGTGACAAGAGGAGTGGGGCCAGGTAGTTTGAAGGCAGCGTGCTCAAACGACGGAATGACAGGAATGGGGATGGAGGTTGCTTTAATGTCCTTTCTGTATATTGCTGCAACACCGCCCCCCCGCCCCTCAGCGCGAGCTTGTTCCATGTAGGTGAAGTTGGGGGGAGTGGCCTGATTTAGTGAGAAATAGTCCAGGGGTTTGTGCCAGGTTTCTGTTAAACAGAGGAAATCCAGATTATTGTCCGTTATAAATTCATTCAGCAGCAGGCTTTTGTTGTTGAGTGAGCGGGTGTTGAACAGAGCCAGTTTCAGGTGGTGTTGCTTGGTGATTGGCTGAGAGGACTGAGGAAGTGGAAGGAGATTGGACAGATTCTGTTTGTTGTGATGACGTAACGAAGTTGCGGGACGGCAGGAAGACCAGAAGGAAGGAATGGAGTTTGGCGACGTGAAGTTGTATGAAAACATGCGTCCTGAGCGGCTGTGTGGAGGATGGTTTTGCCAGAGTGGACCAGGTGTGGGGCGCGGGTGGTGGGCCGCGGCGGAGTGGAGCGGCGGCATGGTCCGGGTCGAGAGCGGTAGCTGGAAGCTAACGAGAGCTAGCGTCGAGGAGCCGAGGGTCCGGGTGTAGAGGAGCGACGAAAACCCCAGGAATATCCACAGGATTAGCCACAGCATGCTACATCCAGCAGGTAAGCTTGTGGAGGTGGTGGTGGCTGAGGACGGAAAACAGCGGTGACCAGTAAAGGAGTAATGGCAGAGTAGCGAGCAGCTAGCTAGTTGCTTTAGCCGGTGGTTCAGAGCAAAACTTACTCGCGAGGGCTCCAAGAGGAGCCCACAGCGGAGAGAAGACACAGACAGTTGCGGTGTACACGGGAGAAGTAAAAGTTGTATCAAAACTTACCGGCAGAGGCCCAAATACTGGGCCTGCTGCGTTGGAAATGCTTCGGTAAGTTTGACGTGAGCGGGTGCCAGGGATACACAGACCACGGTTCTGCTGCGGTGTCAGGAGGACCGAGGTTCTGCTGCGGTGTCAGGAGGACCGAGGTTATCGGTCTTCTAGAGAGATTGTGGCTGGAGCGTCTTGTTTTTATTCTTCTAGAGAGATTGTGGCTGGAGAAGAGCGTCTTGTTTTTATTCTTCTAGAGAGATTGTGGCTGGAGCAGAGCGTCTTGTTTTTATTCTTCTAGAGAGATTGTGGCTGGAGAAGAGCGTCTTGTTTTTATTCTTCTAGAGAGATTGTGTCTGGAGCAGAGCGTCTTGTTTTATTCTTCTAGAGATTGTGTCTGGAGCAGAAGGTCTTGTTTTTATTCTTCTAAGGAGAGTGTGGCTGGAGCAGAGCCTCTTGTTTTTATTCTTCTAGGGAGATTGTGGCTGGAGCAGAGCGTCTTGTTTTTATTCTTCTAGGGAGATTGTGGCTGGAGCAGAGCGTCTTGTTTTTATTCTTCTAGAGAGATTGTGGCTGGAGCGTCTTGTTTTTATTCTTCTAGAGAGATTGTGGCTGGAGCGTCTTGTTTTTATTCTTCTAGAGAGATTGTGGCTGGAGAAGAGCGTCTTGTTTTTATTCTTCTAGAGAGATTGTGGCTGGAGTGTCTTGTTTTTATTCTTCTAGAGAGATTGTGGCTGGAGCAGAGCGTCTTGGTTTTAATCTTCTAGAGAAATTGTGGCTGGAGCAGAGCGTATTGGATTTATTCTTCTAGAGGGATTGTGGCTGGAGAAGAGCGTCTTGTTTTTATTCTTCTAGAGAGATTGTGTCTGGAGCAGGGCGTCCTGTTTTTATTCTTCTAGAGAGATTGTGGCTGGAGCAGAGCGTCTTGTTTTTATTCTTCTAGAGAGATTGTGTCTGGAGCAGAGCATCTTGTTTTATTCTTCTATAGATTGTGTCTGGAGCAGAGCGTCTTGTTTTTATTCTTCTAGAGAGATTGTGGCTGGAGCAGAGCGTCTTGTTTTTATTCTTCTAGAGAGATTGTGGCTGGAGAAGAGCGTCTTGTTTTTATTCTTCTAGAGAGATTGTTTCTGGAGCAGAGTGTCTTGTTTTATTCTTCTAGAGATTGTGGCTGGAGCAGAGCGTCTTGTTTTTATTCTTCTAAGGAGAGTGTGGCTGGAGCAGAGCCTCTTGTTTTTATTCTTCTAGAGAGATTGTGGCTGGAGCAGAGCGTATTGTTTTATTCCACTAGGGAGATTGTGGCTGGAGCAGAGCGTCTTGTTTTTATTCTTCTAGGGAGATTGTGGCTGGAGCAGAGCGTCTTGTTTTTATTCTTCTAGAGAGATTGTGGCTGGAGCAGAGCGTCTTGTTTTTATTCTTCTAGGGAGATTGTGGCTGGACCAGAGCGTCTTGTTTTTATTCTTCTAGAGAGATTGTGGCTGGACCGTCTTGTTTTTATTCTTCTAGAGAGATTGTGGCTGGAGCGTCTTGTTTTTATTCTTCTAGAGAGATTGTGGCTGGAGCAGAGCGTATTGTTTTTTTTTCTTCTAGAGAGATTGTGGCTGGAGCAGAGCGTCTTGTTTTTATTCTTCTAGAGAGATTGTGGATGGAGAAGAGCGTCTTGTTTTTATTCTTCTAGAGGGATTGTGGCTGGAGCAGAGCGTATTGTTTTTATTCTTCTAGAGAGATTGTGGCTGGAGCAGAGCGTCTTGTTTTTATTCTTCTAGAGAGATTGTGGCTGGAACAGCTTGTTTTTATTCCTCTAGAGAGATTGTGGCTGGAGCAGAGCGTCTTGTTTTTATTCTTCTAGGGAGATTGTGGCTGGAACGTCTTGTTTTTATTCTTCTAGAGAGATTGGGGCTGAAGCATCTTGTTTTTATTCTTCTAGGGAGATTGTGGCTGGAACGTCTTGTTTTCATTCTTCTAGAGAGATTGGGGCTGAAGCGTCTTGTTTTTATTCTTCTAGAGAGATTGTGGCTGGAGCAGAGCATCTTGTTTTTATTCTTCTAGGGAGATTGTGGCTGGAGCAGAGCGTCTTGTTTTTATTCTTCTAGAGAGATTATGGCTGGAGCAGCTTGTTTTTATTCCTCTAGAGAGATTGTGGCTGGAGCAGAGCGTCTTGTTTTTATTCTTCTAGGGAGGTTGTGGGTGGAGCATCTTGTTTTTATTCTTCTAGAGAGATTATGGCTGGAGCAGCTAGTTTTTATTCCTCTAGAGAGATTGTGGCTGGAGCAGAGCGTCTTGTTTTTATTCTTCTAGGGAGATTGTGGCTGGAGCGTCTTGTTTTTATTCTTCTAGGGAGATTGTGGCTGGAGCAGAGCGTATTGGTTTTATTCTTCTAGGGAGATTGTGGCTGGAGCAGAGTGTCTTGTTTTATTCTTCTAGAGATTGTGGCTGGAGCAGAGCGTCTTGTTTTTATTCTTCTAAGGAGAGTGTGGCTGGAGCAGAGCCTCTTGTTTTTATTCTTCTAGGGAGATTGTGGCTGGAGCAGAGCGTCTTGTTTTTATTCTTCTAGGGAGATTGTGGCTGGACCAGAGCGTCTTGTTTTTATTCTTCTAGAGAGATTGTGGCTGGAGCGTCTTGTTTTTATTCTTCTAGAGAGATTGTGGCTGGAGCGTCTTGTTTTTATTCTTCTAGAGAGATTGTGGCTGGAGCAGAGCGTATTGTTTTTATTCTTCTAGAGAGATTGTGGCTGGAGCAGAGCGTCTTGTTTTTATTCTTCTAGAGAGATTGTGGCTGGAGCAGAGCGTATTGTTTTTATTCTTCTAGAAAGATTGTGGCTGGAGCAGAGCGGCTTGTTTTTATTCTTCTAGAGGGATCGTGGCTGGAGCAGAGCGTATTGTTTTTATTCTTCTAGAAAGATTGTGGCTGGAGCAGAGCGTCTTGTTTTTATTCTTCTAGAGAGATTGTGGCTGGAGCGTCTTGTTTTTATTCTTCTAGAGAGATTGTGGCTGGAGCAGCTTGTTTTTATTCCTCTAGAGAGATTGTGGCTGGAGCAGAGCGTCTTGTTTTTATTCTTCTAGGGAGATTGTGGCTGGAACGTCTTTTTTTTATTCTTCTAGAGAGATTGGGGCTGAAGCGTCTTGTTTTTATTCTTCTAGGGAGATTGTGGCTGGAACGTCTTGTTTTTATTCTTCTAGAGAGATTGGGGCTGAAGCGTCTTGTTTTTATTCTTCTAGAGAGATTGTGGTTGGAGCAGAGCGTCTTGTTTTTATTCTTCTAGGGAGATTGTGGCTGGAGCAGAGCGTCTTGTTTTTATTCTTCTAGAGAGATTATGGCTGGAGCAGCTTGTTTTTATTCATCTAGAGAGATTGTGGCTGGAGCAGAGCGTCTTGTTTTTATTCTTCTAGGGAGATTGTGGCTGGAGCGTCTTGTTTTTATTCTTCTAGGGAGATTGTGGCTGGAGCAGAGCGTATTGGTTTTATTCTTCTAGGGAGATTGTGGCTGGAGCAGAGCATCTTGTTTTTATTCTTTTAGGGAGATTGTGGCTGGAGCAGAGCGTCTTGTTTTTATTCTTCTAGAGAGATTATGGCTGGAGCAGCTTGTTTTTATTCCTCTAGAGAGATTGTGGCTGGAGCAGAGCGTCTTGTTTTTATTCTTCTAGGGAGATTGTGGCTGGAGCGTCTTGTTTTTATTCTTCTAGGGAGATTGTGGCTGGAGCAGAGCGTATTGGTTTTATTCTTCTAGGGAGATTGTGGCTGGAGCAGAGCATCTTGTTTTTATTCTTCTAGGGAGATTGTGGCTGGAGCAGAGCGTCTTGTTTTTATTCTTCTAGGGAGATTGTGGCTGGAGTAGAGCGTCTTGTTTTTATTCTTCTAGAGAGATTGTGGCTGGAGCGTCATGTTTTTATTCTTCTAGGGAGAATGTGGCTTGAGTGTCTTGTTTTTATTCTTCTAGGGAGATTGTGGCTGGAGCAGAGCGTTATGTTTTTATTCTTCTAGGGAGATTGTGGCTGGAGCAGAGCGTCTTGTTTTTATTCTTCTAGGGAGATTGTGGCTGGAGCGTCTTGTTTTTATTCTTCTAGAGAGATTGTGGCTTGAGCAGAGCGTATTGTTTTTATTCTTCTAGGGAGATTGTGGCTGGAGCAGAGCGTCTTGTTTTTATCTTCTAGGGAGATTGTGGCTGGAGCGTCTTCTTTTTATTTTTCTAGTGAGATTGTGGCTGGAGCGTGTTGTTTTTATTCTTCTAGAGAGATTGTGGCTGGAGCAGAGCGTCTTGTTTTTATTCTTCTAGGGAGATTGTGGCTGGAGCAGAGCATCTTGTTTTTATTCTTCTATAGAGATTGTGGCTGGAGCATCTTGTTTTTATTCTTCTAGGGAGATTGTGGCTGGAGCAGAGCATCTTGTTTTTATTCTTCTAGAGAGATTGTGGCTGGAGCAGAGCGTCTTGTTTTAGTTCTTCTAGGGAGATTGTGACTGGAGCAGAGCGTCTTGTTTTCATTCTTCTATGGAGATTGTGGCTGGAGCATCTTGTTTTTATTCTTCTAGGGAGATTGTGGCTGGAGCAGAGCATCTTGTTTTTATTCTTCTAGAGAGATTGTGGCTGGAGCAGAGCGTCTTGTTTTTATTCTTCTAGGGAGATTGTGGCTGGAGCAGAGCATCTTGTTTTTATTCTTCTAGAGAGATTGTGGCTGGAGCAGAGTGTCTTGTTTTTATTCTTCTAGGGAGATTGTGGCTGGAGTAGAGCGTCTTGTTTTTATTCTTCTAGAGAGATTGTGGCTGGAGCGTCTTGTTTTTATTCTTCTGGGGAGATTGTGGCTGGAGTGTCTTGTTTTTATTCTTCTAGGGAGATTGTGGCTGGAGTGTCTTGTTTTTATTCTTCTAGGGAGATTGTGGCTGGAGCAGAGCGTTATGTTTTTATTCTTCTAGGGAGATTGTGGCTGGAGCAGAGCGTCTTGTTTTTATTCTTCTAGGGAGATTGTGGCTGGAACGTCTTGTTTTTATTCTTCTAGGGAGATTGGGGCTGAAGCGTCTTGTTTTTATTCTTCTAGGGAGATTGTGGCTGGAACGTCTTGTTTTTATTTTTCTAGAGAGATTGGGGCTGAAGCGTCTTGTTTTTATTCTTCTAGAGAGATTGTGGCTGGAGCAGAGCGTCTTTGTTTTTATTCTTCTAGGGAGATTGTGGCTGGAGCAGAGCGTCTTGTTTTTATTCTTCTAGAGAGATTATGGCTGGAGCAGCTTGTTTTTATTCCTCTAGAGAGATTGTGGCTGGAGCAGAGCGTCTTGTTTTTATTCTTCTAGGGAGATTGTGGCTGGAGCGTCTTGTTTTTATTCTTCTAGGGAGATTGTGGCTGGAGCAGAGCGTATTGGTTTTATTCTTCTAGGGAGATTGTGGCTGGAGCAGAGCATCTTGTTTTTATTCTTCTAGGGAGATTGTGGCTGGAGCAGAGGGTCTTGTTTTTATTCTTCTAGGGAGATTGTGGCTGGAGTAGAGCGTCTTGTTTTTATTCTTCTAGAGAGATTGTGGCTGGAGCGTCTTGTTTTTATTCTTCTAGGGAGATTGTGGCTGGAGTGTCTTGTTTTTATTCTTCTAGGGAGATGTGGCTGGAGTGTCTTGTTTTTATTCTTCTAGGGAGATTGTGGCTGGAGCAGAGCGTTATGTTTTTATTCTTCTAGGGAGATTGTGGCTGGAGCAGAGCGTCTTGTTTTTATTCTTCTAGGGAGATTGTGGCTGGAGCGTCTTGTTTTTAATCTTCTAGGGAGATTGTGGCTGGAGCGTCTTGTTTTTATTTTTCTAGAGAGATTGTGGCTGGAGCGTGTTGTTTTTATTCTTCTAGAGAGATTGTGGCTGGAGCAGAGCGTCTTGTTTTTATTCTTCTAGGGAGATTGTGGCTGGAGCAGAGCGTCTTGTTTTTATTCTTCTATGGAGATTGTGGCTGGAGCGTCTTTTTTATTCTTCTAGGGAGATTGTGGCTGGAGCGTCTTGTTTTTATTCTTGTAGAGAGATTGTGGCTGGAGCGTCTTGTTTTTATTCATCTAGGGAGATTGTGGCTGGAGCAGAGCGTATTGTTTTTATTCTTCTAGAGAGATTGGGGCTGAAGCGTATTGTTTTTATTCTTCTAGAGAGATTGTGGCTGGAGCAGAGCGTCTTGTTTTTATTCTTCTAGAGAGATTGTGGCTGGAGCAGAGCGTCTTGTTTTTATTCTTCTAGGGAGATTGTGGCTGGAGTAGAGCGTCTTGTTTTCATTCTTCTAGAGAGATTGTGGCTGGAGCGTCTTGTTTTTATTCTTCTAGGGAGATTGTGGCTGGAACGTCTTGTTTTTATTCTTCTAGGGAGATTGGGGCTGAAGCGTCTTGTTTTTATTCTTCTAGGGAGATTGTGGCTGGAACGTCTTGTTTTTATTCTTCTAGAGAGATTGGGGCTGAAGGGTCTTGTTTTTATTCTTCTAGAGAGATTGTGGCTGGAGCAGAGCGTCTTTGTTTTTATTCTTCTAGGGAGATTGTGGCTGGAGCAGAGCGTCTTGTTTTTATTCTTCTAGAGAGATTATGGCTGGAGCAGCTTGTTTTTATTCCTCTAGAGAGATTGTGGCTGGAGCAGAGCGTCTTGTTTTTATTCTTCTAGGGAGATTGTGGCTGGAGCGTCTTGTTTTTATTCTTCTAGGGAGATTGTGGCTGGAGCAGAGCGTATTGGTTTTATTCTTCTAGGGAGATTGTGGCTGGAGCAGAGCATCTTGTTTTTATTCTTCTAGGGAGATTGTGGCTGGAGCAGAGCGTCTTGTTTTTATTCTTCTAGGGAGATTGTGGCTGGAGTAGAGCGTCTTGTTTTTATTCTTCTAGAGAGATTGTGGCTGGAGCGTCTTGTTTTTATTCTTCTAGGGAGATTGTGGCTGGAGTGTCTTGTTTTTATTCTTCTAGGGAGATGTGGCTGGAGTGTCTTGTTTTTATTCTTCTAGGGAGATTGTGGCTGGAGCAGAGCGTTATGTTTTTATTCTTCTAGGGAGATTGTGGCTGGAGCAGAGCGTCTTGTTTTTATTCTTCTAGGGAGATTGTGGCTGGAGCGTCTTGTTTTTAATCTTCTAGGGAGATTGTGGCTGGAGCGTCTTGTTTTTATTCTTCTAGAGAGATTGTGGCTGGAGCGTGTTGTTTTTATTCTTCTAGAGAGATTGTGGCTGGAGCAGAGCGTCTTGTTTTTATTCTTCTAGGGAGATTGTGGCTGGAGCAGAGCGTCTTGTTTTTATTCTTCTATGGAGATTGTGGCTGGAGCGTCTTTTTTATTCTTCTAGGGAGATTGTGGCTGGAGCGTCTTGTTTTTATTCTTGTAGAGAGATTGTGGCTGGAGCGTCTTGTTTTTATTCATCTAGGGAGATTGTGGCTGGAGCGTCTTGTTTTTATTCTTCTAGGGAGATTGTGACTGGAGCATCTTGTTTTTATTCTTCTAGGGAGATTGTGGCTGGAGCAGAGCATCTTGTTTTTATTCTTCTAGAGAGATTGTGGCTGGAGCAGAGCGTCTTGTTTTTATTCTTCTAGGGAGATTGTGGCTGGAGTAGAGCATCTTGTTTTTATTCTTCTAGAGAGATTGTGGATGGAGCGTCTTGTTTTTATTCTTCTAGGGAGATTGTGGCTGGAGTGTCTTGTTTTTATTCTTCTAGGGAGATTGTGGCTGGAGTGTCTTGTTTTTATTCTTCTAGGGAGATTGTGGCTGGAGCAGAGTGTTATGTTTTTATTCTTCTAGGGAGATTGTGGCTGGAGCAGAGCATCTTGTTTTTATTCTTCTAGGGAGATTGTGGCTGGAGCGTCTTGTTTTTATTCTTCTAGAGAGATTGTGGCTGGAGCAGAACGTATTGTTTTTATTCTTCTAGAGAGATTGGGGCTGAAGCGTATTGTTTTTATTCTTCTAGAGAGATTGTGGCTGGAGCATCTTGTTTTTATTCTTCTAGAGAGATTGTGGCTGGAGCAGAGCGTCTTGTTTTTATTCTTCTAGGGAGATTGTGGCTGGAGCAGAGCGTCTTGTTTTTATTCTTCTAGAGAGATTATGGCTGGAGCAGCTTGTTTTTATTCCTCTAGAGAGATTGTGGCTGGAGCAGAGCGTCTTGTTTTTATTCTTCTAGGGAGATTGTGGCTGGAGCGTCTTGTTTTTATTCTTCTAGGGAGATTGTGGCTGGAGCAGAGCGTATTGGTTTTATTCTTCTAGGGAGATTGTGGCTGGAGCAGAGCATCTTGTTTTTATTCTTCTAGGGAGATTGTGGCTGGAGCAGAGCGTCTTGTTTTTATTCTTCTAGGGAGATTGTGGCTGGAGTAGAGCGTCTTGTTTTTATTCTTCTAGAGAGATTGTGGCTGGAGCGTCTTGTTTTTATTCTTCTAGGGAGATTGTGGCTGGAGTGTCTTGTTTTTATTCTTCTAGGGAGATTGTGGCTGGAGTGTCTTGTTTTTATTCTTCTAGGGAGATTGTGGCTGGAGCAGAGCGTTATGTTTTTATTCTTCTAGGGAGATTGTGGCTGGAGCAGAGCGTCTTGTTTTTATTCTTCTAGGGAGATTGTGGCTGGAGCGTCTTGTTTTTAATCTTCTAGGGAGATTGTGGCTGGAGCGTCTTGTTTTTATTCTTCTAGAGAGATTGTGGCTGGAGCAGAGCGTATTGTTTTTATTCTTCTAGGGTTATTGTGGCTGGAGCGTCTTCTTTTTATTTTTCTAGAGAGATTGTGGCTGGAGCGTGTTGTTTTTATTCTTCTAGAGAGATTGTGGCTGGAGCAGAGCGTCTTGTTTTTATTCTTCTAGGGAGATTGTGGCTGGAGCAGAGCGTCTTGTTTTTATTCTTCTATGGAGATTGTGGCTGGAGCGTCTTTTTTTATTCTTCATGGGAGATTGTGGCTGGAGCAGAGTGTCTTGTTTTATTCTTCTAGAGATTGTGGCTGGAGCAGAGCGTCTTGTTTTTATTCTTCTAAGGAGAGTGTGGCTGGAGCAGAGCCTCTTGTTTTTATTCTTCTAGGGAGATTGTGGCTGGAGCAGAGCGTCTTGTTTTTATTCTTCTAGGGAGATTGTGGCTGGACCAGAGCGTCTTGTTTTTATTCTTGTAGAGAGATTGTGGCTGGAGCGTCTTGTTTTTATTCATCTAGGGAGATTGTGGCTGGAGCGTCTTGTTTTTATTCTTCTAGGGAGATTGTGACTGGAGCATCTTGTTTTTATTCTTCTAGGGAGATTGTGGCTGGAGCAGAGCATCTTGTTTTTATTCTTCTAGAGAGATTGTGGCTGGAGCAGAGCGTCTTGTTTTTATTCTTCTAGGGAGATTGTGGCTGGAGTAGAGCATCTTGTTTTTATTCTTCTAGAGAGATTGTGGCTGGAGCGTCTTGTTTTTATTCTTCTAGGGAGATTGTGGCTGGAGTGTCTTGTTTTTATTCTTCTAGGGAGATTGTGGCTGGAGTGTCTTGTTTTTATTCTTCTAGGGAGATTGTGGCTGGAGCAGAGCGTTATGTTTTTATTCTTCTAGGGAGATTGTGGCTGGAGCAGAGCATCTTGTTTTTATTCTTCTAGGGAGATTGTGGCTGGAGCGTCTTGTTTTTATTCTTCTAGAGAGATTGTGGCTGGAGCAGAACGTCTTGTTTTTATTCTTCTAGGGAGATTGTGGCTGGAGCAGAGCGTCTTGTTTTTATTCTTCTATGGAGATTTTGGCTGGAGCGTCTTTTTTTATTCTTCTAGGGAGATTGTGGCTGGAGCGTCTTGTTTTTATTCTTGTAGAGAGATTGTGGCTGGAGCGTCTTGTTTTTATTCTTCTAGGGAGATTGTGGCTGGAGCGTCTTGTTTTTATTCTTCTAGGGAGATTGTGACTGGAGCATCTTGTTTTTATTCTTCTAGGGAGATTGTGGCTGGAACGTCTTGTTTTTATTCTTCTAGAGAGATTGGGGCTGAAGCGTCTTGTTTTTATTCTTCTAGGGAGATTGTGGCTGGAACGTCTTGTTTTTATTCTTCTAGAGAGATTGGGGCTGAAGCGTCTTGTTTTTATTCTTCTAGAGAGATTGTGGCTGGAGCAGAGCATCTTGTTTTATTCTTCTAGGGAGATTGTGGCTGGAGCAGAGCGTCTTGTTTTTATTCTTCTAGGGAGATTGTGGCTGGAGCAGAGCGTCTTGTTTTTATTCTTCTAGAGAGATTATGGCTGGAGCAGCTTGTTTTTATTCCTCTAGAGAGATTGTGGCTGGAGCAGAGCGTCTTGTTTTTATTCTTCTAGGGAGATTGTGGCTGGAGCGTCTTGTTTTTATTCTTCTAGGGAGATTGTGGCTGGAGCAGAGCGTATTGGTTTTATTCTTCTAGGGAGATTGTGGCTGGAGCAGAGCATCTTGTTTTTATTCTTCTAGGGAGATTGTGGCTGGAGCAGAGCGTTATGTTTTTATTCTTCTAGGGAGATTGTGGCTGGAGCATAGCGTCTTGTTTTTATTCTTCTAGGGAGATTGTGGCTGGAGCGTCTTGTTTTTAATCTTCTAGGGAGATTGTGGCTGGAGCATCTTGTTTTTATTCTTCTAGAGAGATTGTGGCTGGAGCAGAGCGTATTGTTTTTATTCTTCTAGGGAGATTGTGGCTGGAGCGTCTTCTTTTTATTCTTCTAGAGAGATTGTGGCTGGAGCAGAGCGTCTTGTTTTTATTCTTCTAGGGAGATTGTGGCTGGAGCAGAGCGTCTTGTTTTTATTCTTCTAGGGAGATTGTGGCTGGAGCGTTTTGGTTTTTGTTCTTGTAGAGAGATTGTGGCTGGAGCGTCTTGTTTTTATTCTTCTAGGGAGATTGTGGCTGGAGCATCTTGTTTTTATTCTTCTAGGGAGATTGTGACTGGAGCATCTTGTTTTTATTCTTCTAGGGAGATTGTGGCTGGAGCAGAACATCTTGTTTTTATTCTTCTAGAGAGATTGTGGCTGGAACAGAGCGCCTTGTTTTTATTCTTCTAGAGAGAGATTGTAGCTGGAGCAGAGCGTCTTGTTTTTATTCTTCTAGGGAGATTGTGGCTGGAGCAGAGCGTCTTGTTTTATTCTTCTAGAGATTGTGGCTGGAGCAGAGCGTCTTGTTTTTATTCTTCTAAGGAGAGTGTGGCTGGAGCGTCTTCTTTTTATTCTTCTAGAGAGATTGTGGCTGGAGCGTCTTGTTTTTATTCTTCTAGGGAGATTGTGGCTGGACCAGAGCGTCTTTTTTTTATTCTTCTAGAGAGATTGTGTCTGGAGCAGAGCGTCTTGTTTTTATTCTTCTAGAGAGATTGTGTCTGGAGCAGAGCGTCGTGTTTTTATTCTTCTAGAGAGATTGTGGCTGGAGCAGAGCGTCTTGTTTTTATTCTTCTAGAGAGATTGTGGCTGGAGCAGAGCGTCTTGTTTTTATTCTTCTAGAGAGATTGTGGCTGGAGCAGAGCGTATTGTTTTATTCTTCTAGGGAGATTGTGGCTGGAGCAGAGCGTCTTGTTTTTATTCTTCTAGGGAGATTGTGGCTGGAGCAGAGCGTCTTGTTTTTATTCTTCTAGAGAGATTGTGGCTGGACCGTCTTGTTTTTATTCTTCTAGGGAGATTGTGGCTGGAGCGTCTTGTTTTTATTCTTCTAGAGAGATTGTGGCTGGAGCAGAGCGTCTTGTTTTTATTCTTCTAGAGGGATTGTGGCTGGAGCAGAGCGTATTGTTTTTATTCTTCTAGAGAGATTGTGGCTGGAGCAGAGCGTCTTGTTTTTATTCTTCTAGAGAGATTGTGGCTGGAGAAGAGCGTCTTGTTTTTATTCTTCTAGAGGGATTGTGGCTGGAGCAGAGCGTATTGTTTTTATTCTTCTAGAGAGATTGTGGCTGGAGCAGAGCGTCTTGTTTTTATTCTTCTAGAGAGATTGTGGCTGGAGCAGCTTGTTTTTATTCCTCTAGAGAGATTGTGGCTGGAGCAGAGCGTCTTGTTTTTATTCTTCTAGGGAGATTGTGGCTGGAACGTCTTGTTTTTATTCTTCTAGAGAGATTGGGGCTGAAGCGTCTTGTTTTTATTCTTCTAGGGAGATTGTGGCTGGAACGTCTTGTTTTTATTCTTCTAGAGAGATTGGGGCTGAAGCGTCTTGTTTTTATTCTTCTAGAGAGATTGTGGCTGGAGCAGAGCATCTTGTTTTATTCTTCTAGGGAGATTGTGGCTGGAGCAGAGCGTCTTGTTTTTATTCTTCTAGGGAGATTGTGGCTGGAGCAGAGCGTCTTGTTTTTATTCTTCTAGAGAGATTATGGCTGGAGCAGCTTGTTTTTATTCCTCTAGAGAGATTGTGGCTGGAGCAGAGCGTCTTGTTTTTATTCTTCTAGGGAGATTGTGGCTGGAGCGTCTTGTTTTTATTCTTCTAGGGAGATTGTGGCTGGAGCAGAGCGTATTGGTTTTATTCTTCTAGGGAGATTGTGGCTGGAGCAGAGCATCTTGTTTTTATTCTTCTAGGGAGATTGTGGCTGGAGCAGAGCGTTATGTTTTTATTCTTCTAGGGAGATTGTGGCTGGAGCATAGCGTCTTGTTTTTATTCTTCTAGGGAGATTGTGGCTGGAGCGTCTTGTTTTTAATCTTCTAGGGAGATTGTGGCTGGAGCATCTTGTTTTTATTCTTCTAGAGAGATTGTGGCTGGAGCAGAGCGTATTGTTTTTATTCTTCTAGGGAGATTGTGGCTGGAGCGTCTTCTTTTTATTCTTCTAGAGAGATTGTGGCTGGAGCAGAGCGTCTTGTTTTTATTCTTCTAGGGAGATTGTGGCTGGAGCAGAGCGTATTGTTTTTATTCTTCTAGAGAGATTGTGGCTGGAGCAGAGCGTCTTGTTTTTATTCTTCTAGAGAGATTGTGGCTGGAGAAGAGCGTCTTGTTTTTATTCTTCTAGAGGGATTGTGGCTGGAGCAGAGCGTATTGTTTTTATTCTTCTAGAGAGATTGTGGCTGGAGCAGAGCGTCTTGTTTTTATTCTTCTAGAGAGATTGTGGCTGGAGCAGCTTGTTTTTATTCCTCTAGAGAGATTGTGGCTGGAGCAGAGCGTCTTGTTTTTATTCTTCTAGGGAGATTGTGGCTGGAACGTCTTGTTTTTATTCTTCTAGAGAGATTGGGGCTGAAGCGTCTTGTTTTTATTCTTCTAGGGAGATTGTGGCTGGAACGTCTTGTTTTTATTCTTCTAGAGAGATTGGGGCTGAAGCGTCTTGTTTTTATTCTTCTAGAGAGATTGTGGCTGGAGCAGAGCATCTTGTTTTATTCTTCTAGGGAGATTGTGGCTGGAGCAGAGCGTCTTGTTTTTATTCTTCTAGGGAGATTGTGGCTGGAGCAGAGCGTCTTGTTTTTATTCTTCTAGAGAGATTATGGCTGGAGCAGCTTGTTTTTATTCCTCTAGAGAGATTGTGGCTGGAGCAGAGCGTCTTGTTTTTATTCTTCTAGGGAGATTGTGGCTGGAGCGTCTTGTTTTTATTCTTCTAGGGAGATTGTGGCTGGAGCAGAGCGTATTGGTTTTATTCTTCTAGGGAGATTGTGGCTGGAGCAGAGCATCTTGTTTTTATTCTTCTAGGGAGATTGTGGCTGGAGCAGAGCGTTATGTTTTTATTCTTCTAGGGAGATTGTGGCTGGAGCATAGCGTCTTGTTTTTATTCTTCTAGGGAGATTGTGGCTGGAGCGTCTTGTTTTTAATCTTCTAGGGAGATTGTGGCTGGAGCATCTTGTTTTTATTCTTCTAGAGAGATTGTGGCTGGAGCAGAGCGTATTGTTTTTATTCTTCTAGGGAGATTGTGGCTGGAGCGTCTTCTTTTTATTCTTCTAGAGAGATTGTGGCTGGAGCAGAGCGTCTTGTTTTTATTCTTCTAGGGAGATTGTGGCTGGAGCAGAGCGTCTTGTTTTTATTCTTCTAGGGAGATTGTGGCTGGAGCGTTTTGGTTTTTGTTCTTGTAGAGAGATTGTGGCTGGAGCGTCTTGTTTTTATTCTTCTAGGGAGATTGTGGCTGGAGCATCTTGTTTTTATTCTTCTAGGGAGATTGTGACTGGAGCATCTTGTTTTTATTCTTCTAGGGAGATTGTGGCTGGAGCAGAACATCTTGTTTTTATTCTTCTAGAGAGATTGTGGCTGGAGCAGAGCGCCTTGTTTTTATTCTTCTAGAGAGAGATTGTAGCTGGAGCAGAGCGTCTTGTTTTATTCTTCTAGAGATTGTGGCTGGAGCAGAGCGTCTTGTTTTTATTCTTCTAAGGAGAGTGTGGCTGGAGCAGAGCCTCTTGTTTCTATTCTTCTAGAGAGATTGCGGCTGGAAGAGAGCGTATTGTTTTATTCTTCTAGGGAGATTGTGGCTGGAGCAGAGCATCTTGTTTTTATTCTTCTAGAGAGATTGTGGCTGGACCGTCTTGTTTTTATTCTTCTAGAGAGATTGTGGCTGGAGCGTCTTGTTTTTATTCTTCTAGAGAGATTGTGGCTGGAGCAGAGCATCTTGTTTTTATTCTTCTAGGGAGATTTTGGCTGGAGCAGAGTATCTTGTTTTTATTCTTCTAGAGAGATTGTGGCTGGAGCAGAGCGTCTTGTTTTTATTCTTCTAGAGAGATTGGGGCTGGAGCGTGTTGTTTTTATTCTTCTAGAGAGATTGTGGCTGGAGCAGAGCATCTTGTTTTTATTCTTCTAGAGAGATTGTGGCTGGACCGTCTTGTTTTTATTCTTCTAGAGAGATTGTGGCTGGAGCGTCTTGTTTTTATTCTTCTAGAGAGATTGTGGCTGGAGCAGAGCATCTTGTTTTTATTCTTCTAGGGAGATTTTGGCTGGAGCAGAGTATCTTGTTTTTATTCTTCTAGAGAGATTGTGGCTGGAGCAGAGCATCTTGTTTTTATTCTTCTAGGGAGATTGTGGCTGGAGCAGAGCGTCTTGATTTTATTCTTATAGGGAGATTGTGGCTGGAGCAGAGCGTATTGTTTTTATTCTTCTAGAGAGATTGTGGCTGGAGCAGAGCGTCTTGTTTTTATCTTCTAGGGAGATTGTGGCTGGAGCGTCTTCTTTTTATTCTTCTATAGAGATTGTGGCTGGAGCAGAGCATCTTGTTTTTATCCTTCTAGAGAGATTGTGGCTGCAGCGTCTTGTTTTTATTCTTCTAGAGAGATTGTGGCTGGAGCGTCTTGTTTTTATTCTTCTAGAGAGATTGTGGCTGTAACAGAACATCTTGTTTTTATTCTTCTAGCGAGATTGTGGCTGGAGCAGAGCGTCTTGTTTTTATTCTTCTAGAGAGATTGTGGCTTGAGCGTCTTGTTTTTATTCTTCTAGAGAGATTGTGGCTGGAGCGTCTTGTTTTTATTCTTCTAGAGAGATTGTGGCTGGAGCAGAACATCTTGTTTTTATTCTTCTAGAGAGATTGTGGCTGGAGCAGAGCGTCTTGTTTTTATTCTTCTAGGGAGATTGTGACTGGAGCAGAGCATCTTGTTTTTATTCTTCTAGGGAGATTGTGGCTGGAGCACAGCGTCTTGTTTTTATTCTTCTAGAGAGATTGTGGCTGGAGCAGCTTGTTTTTATTCCTCTAGAGAGATTGTGGCTGGAGCAGAGCGTCTTGTTTTTATTCTTCTAGGGAGATTGTGGCTGGAACGTCTTGTTTCTATTCTTCTAGAGAGATTGGGGCTGAAGCGTATTGTTTTTATTCTTCTAGAGAGATTGTGGCTGGAGCAGAGCGTCTTGTTTTTATTCTTCTAGAGAGATTGTGGCTGGAGCAGAGCGTCTTGTTTTTATTCTTCTAGGGAGATTGTGGCTGGAGCAGAGCGTCTTGTTTTTATTCTTCTAGAGAGATTGTGGCTGGAGCGTCTTGTTTTTATTCTTCTAGGGAGATTGTGGCTGGAACGTCTTGTTTTTATTCTTCTAGAGAGATTGTGGCTGAAGCGTCTTGTTTTTATTCTTCTAGGGAGATTGTGGCTGGAGCAGAGCGTCTTTATTTTATTTTTATAGGGAGATTGTGGCTGGAGCAGAGCGTATTGGTTTTATTCTTCTAGAGAGATTGTGGCTGGAGCAGAGCGTCTTGTTTTTATCTTCTAGAGATGGTGGCTGGAGCAGAGCGTCTTGTTTTTATTCTTCTAAGGAGAGTGTGGCTGGAGCAGAGCCTCTTGTTTTTATTGTTCTAGGGAGATTGTGGCTGGAGCAGAGCATCTTGTTTTTATTCTTCTAGAGAGATTGTGGCTGGACCGTCTTGTTTTTATTCTTCTAGAGAGATTGTGGCTGGAGCGTCTTGTTTTTATTCTTCTAGAGAGATTGTGGCTGGAGCAGAGCGTATTGTTTTTATTCTTCTAGAGGGATTGTGGCTGGAGCAGAGCGTATTGTTTTTATTCTTCTAGAGAGATTGTGGCTGGAGCAGAGCGTCTTGTTTTTATTCTTCTAGAGAGATTGTGGCTGGAGAAGAGCGTCTTGTTTTTATTCTTCTAGAGAGATTGTGGCTGGAGAAGAGCGTCTTGTTTTTATTCTTCTAGGGAGATTGTGGCTGGAGCAGAGCGTCTTGTTTTTATTCTTCTAGAGAGATTGTGGCTGAAGCAGCTTGTTTTTATTCCTCTAGAGAGATTGTGGCTGGAGCAGAGCGTCTTGTTTTTATTCTTCTAGAGAGATTGTTGCTGGAGCAGAGCGTCTTGGTTTTATTCTTCTAGAGAGATTGTGGCTGGAGCAGCCTGTTTTTATTCTTCTAGGGAGATTGTGGCTGGAACGTCTTGTTTTTATTCTTCTAGAGAGATTGTGGCTGGAGCAGAGCATCTTGTTTTTATTCTTCTAGGGAGATTTTGGCTGGAGCAGAGTATCTTGTTTTTATTCTTCTAGAGAGATTGTGGCTGGAGCAGAGCGTCTTGTTTTTATTCTTCTAGAGAGATTGGGGCTGGAGCGTCTTGTTTTTATTCTTCTAGAGAGATTGTGGCTGGAGCAGAGCATCTTGTTTTTATTCTTCTAGGGAGATTGTGGCTGGAGCAGAGCGTCTTGATTTTATTCTTATAGGGAGATTGTGGCTGGAGCAGAGCG